>NW_022631023.1:14197643-14247671 GCF_010015895.1 Lontra canadensis
ATATATATATATATATATATATATATATATATATATATATTCTTTTCAGGTCTGATTGTAGTGGTCAGGGTTGTGGTGAGGGTAGCATCAAGGAGATGTGTCCTGAACCCACTTATGTGATAACACAAAGACAATGGTATGTGTGAATGTGGCGTGGGTGGCTACATTGTAAGGAGGGGAAAGCAGCCTATGCTTATACATCTTCTTCTTCTTCTTCTTCTTCTTCTTCTTCTTTTTTTTTTAATTTATTTGACAGAGAGACAGCAAGAGAGGAAACACAAGCAGGGGGAGTGGAGAGGGAGAGACAGGCTGACAGTCTTCCCGGCGGGCAGGGAGCCCAATGCGGGGTTCCATCTGGGGACCCTGAGATCATGACCTGAGCCGAAGGCAGAGGCTTAACAACTGAACAACCCAGGTGCCCCATGCTTATCCTTCTTATGAATTCTTCACAATCTCAGTAAACCAACTTTAAAGAAAGTTTTAAAAAATATATATATTTTTTTTATTTTTTCCTACTTAAGTCTACTGGTCAATGTTTTACCAAGATTTATTTAAAAAAGAAAACACTTTCACCTTTAATTTTAGAGAAATCAATTATTGACAAATATTACTATATACATAGTACTTAAATTTATTAAGTAATGTTTAGAGGTTTTTTATAACATTTTAGAACCCAGAAGGCCTTGAATGTCAATTATTATTATTTTTTAAAGATTTTATTTATTTACTTGACACAGAGAGAGAGATCACAAGTAGGCAGAGAGAGGCAGAGAGGAAGGGAAGCAGGCTCCCTGCTTAGCAGAGAGCCCGATGTGGGGCTCGATCCCAGGACCCTGGGATCATGATCTGAGCTGAAGGCAGAGGCTTTAACCCACTGAGCCACCCAGGTGCCCTGAATGTCAATTATTTTTAATGTTGGGCCATTTATTCGAAGCCAAAAATCATTTTATAATCTGGCCCCTGTATTCAAATTCGATATGCTACAGAGAACACTGTGTTTTTACATTTTTTTAAAGTGTTCTTTTGTTGCCAAACATTCATTATAAGAAAAAATTAAACAATAAAACTACCCTGAATCCATGGACTATGTATTTAAGCAACTGCATAAACTGCTAGCACTTTATTTACAAAAACGTGTTTAAAACCATCAGAGGGGTGCCTGGATGGCTCAATCAGTTAAGCAACCAATGATCTCAGGGTTGTGAGACTGAGTCTCCTGTAAAGCTCTGTGCTGGCCATAAAGCTTGTTTAAGGGTCTCTTTCTCTCTCTCCTTCTGCCCCTTCCCCTCCCTCTCTGCTTTCTCTCTCTGAAAAACAAAAACAAAAACAAACATACAAAAACAAAGAAAAACCACCAAAATAACAACAAAAAACAGACAAATAAACAAGCAAACAAAAAACCGCAAATGCACAACAGAGTACCTGGTACAAAGTGTAACGTTGTTCAATGAAGCTTTTAATACACACTCAAAACACAAGTGTGTGGCAACCCTATATAGTTTATTTTATAAGCCTTTTCATCATTTGGGCAAGAGTTAAGATTAATATAAAAATATCCACAGTGTTTACACATATCCTCTCCAAGTCACACTGTTAGTGAGTTTATGGTCAACTAAGAGCTGCATTTTTATTTATTTTTTATTTATTTGTGAGACTGGTAGCTTTTGGATATTCTTTAGAAAATGTTATACCTGAGAGGTCACGGCTTGATCAAATTTTGAAGGTTTCTTACTCAGGTGAATGAAGTTTTGACATTTTATTCCCTTAGACATAAATCACATACATTAAGCATAACTAAAAGAGCAAAAACTATTTTTACTTATCAAGAGAGTCCAATCTAAAATATTAAGTAAAGTGAAGCCTTTTGTAATCATGAATTCTTAGGCTTTATGTGGTTTTTTCCTATGTAATTTTGTACATTCCTCTAATAATTCTATGAAAAAGTACAATTGATTTATGTGGCTGTTTATTTTCAAGGTGCAATACAGACTTGCTGGGGAAGTAATGTCCACTTGTTTCTTTAAAAGGACAAATCTTGAAATGCCTTAAGAATAGATGTGGGGGTCTTGCACCAAAAATGTAAATTTGTATGACTGGTAAACTTATCCATAAGATTTTGGGAACATTATTTGATACACTTGACGTATTACACCAGAGGAATGAATCAAATAACACATTAGATTTCTACTAAACCACTCATCATACTGTATATTGGTGTTAGTTTCAAAATAAAATTAATTCAGTATATTGTTATTGAGCATATAGTGTTTTAAATTCAACTTAGGTTTTGAAAGGGACAAAGTTGAATGGATGAGCAAGATATCATCCCAGGGATGTTTAAATCCAGGCATGAGGAGAAAGGTGACACAAGCAGGCTTATGACTGGTATTCAAAGAGACAGACTCTCATAAGACTATAGATTTTACTGGAGAGAGAAAATAACTCCTATCTGGAGGTAAGTATGGGAAAAACACAAGGAAATGTTCATTGAGTTGGAAGTTAAGATGAAATTTGAAGGATAAATAGTTGGAGATTGGTTGAGTGTGAAGGACTTGGAAATTTTCAGGAAAGGTGGACGAAGGAAGAACTTTGACAAAAGCATGGATCTGGAACAGTGAAGGGTGTATTTAATTGGGCTGAGATTAAATGAAAAGAGATAATAACTAATTTGATGAGAACAGTGGGTTGGATACATAACACGGGTCCAGGACCGTGAATACCAAGTGAAAATACTTCCCTAAGCCATCCTAATAACACTAGAAGCTATGGAGTGAGAAAATTTCATGGTCAGAGCTGCCCAATATAATATTATTCAGCAACAGGTGAGATACAGCCCTTCAATCTCTGTTCCTTTTTTGACTTGCATCTTGTGCCCCAGTAAAACTGAATGACACTTGGTTCCTTGAAAATACTGGTGGATTCACATCTCTATGTCCTTGGTAGCACTGCCTTTTCTGCAATTCATTGATTCAAAACACCCTGTCACACGTCCATTGTTTACCAGGTCCTCCTTTACTGCCAGAGACACAAACCTCAGTAGAGGAAGATTCCCATATTATGACAGGTAGCAAAAAACAAAGGTGATCTGAATTTGACGATGACCAGTATGCTCGGTGAGCTCACATGAGGAGCACCTAATTGAAACCCCAGGCTTAAGGAGGCAGGGAAGGCATGTGGGGAGAGGTAATCCATGGGTTTGTTTGCCTGGCAGACACACAAGTTTCCAGATTTGGCTCCTGTTTCACTACTCTATTAAAAATATTTCTGTCCCTTTCTTCTCTACCTGGCAGAATTCTCTATGCCATCCTCTGAGCAAAACATGACATAATAATAATTTCTTAACCACTCTTAAGTATTATATAACACATAGTCCTTAGAAGAGAATATAAAAAACTGGCAACTGGTTTCCTTTCTTGTTGTGACAAAGTACCCTTACTTTAATGGCTTAAAACAACACATATTTATTCTCTTACAGTCTTGGAAATCAGGTATTCAAAATGAGTCTTACAATCAAGATGTCAGCAGATATAGAAGGGAAGAATTTGTCTCCTCACCTCTCCTAGCTTCTATAGGTTACCTGCATCTCTCATCCATGGCCCCATTCTCCATCTTTAGAGTGTGTGACTTCAATCTCAGCTGCCATTGTCACATTTCTTTTTTCTGACTTTGACCCTCTGACTCCTTCTTATGAGGACCCTGTGATTACCCTGGGTCTAACCAGATAATCCAGCACAATGGCCCCATCTCAAGAACCTTAACTTAATCACACTTGCAAAGTCCTTATTGCTATGTAAGGTTACATTTTCATAGATTCAGGGGAGCAGGATATGGATATCTTTGAGGGGGCATTGTTCTGTCTACCCTACCTTGTATGGCTAATGCTGTATTTTATTTATTTTGGAAATCAAAAGTAGACATTGCTTGATAAATAAATAATAGTCACTGTATTTATATTTGCTGTATGTACTAGGGGTTTGGAGAGGTGGAATTAGCAAGACAGGTTAGGAAGATATTTCTCTGTTCTGGAAGAGAAACCCTCTGAATCTGCCTGTGTTCCCCATCCAGTTCAAAATTACTATATCTCTCTTAGAGGATAAACCAATCCTAATTTCTAAAGATATTATTGCACAGTTTTCCTGCTTCATTGTTGCTGTTAAAAACATAGCTATTAGGTCAGCAATACAGCAAAATAGGTATTTTCTATCAATATCCCTACCACAAAACATTGATTTTGACAGTCACTGATGGATAGGAGTAGCTTTCTGAGAATCCAGGAGTTCAGAGGATAAGTTTCAAAACATAACTGTACAAAAAACTCTGAGAATAAATCATTGAAGAGGGTGAGAAGAACAGTTTCACTTTACCCACATCACTTCTTTCCCAAAGCAGCACAACTCAGTGCCAATAAAGTACACCTGGACCTTTTGATTTCTCTTATGGGGAAAGTGAAAGCATAAGGAGTAAGTGCCCAGCTTTCCCAAACCAGCTAAGTGGGATCCTGTTTGGAAGGCACTTCTGTCTTGCCCTATTCAGAAGAGGTGACTTATGTGGCTGAAGGGTTGGGAGAGGCTGGCAGCATGACAACCAGGGTTCGGAACTCATTAAAGGGCCATGGATACTACTACTTAACATAATTCATTAGGAAGCCCACCCATGTGCCACTTGAGATGCTTCTCTTGAAGACCCACCAGTTGACTAATGCTCGCCCCAATGCTCCACTTGCCTCATCAACCCCTAGTGGCTGGTACCCTGCACATACCTCCATAGACAGTGAGTGGGAGACTTTGAGGAAGACTTGTGAGAACATGCAGAAATCTGGCCCAACTCTAGGACTGGAAGAAGGTACATAAATAGGCTTAAAGTGAAGGATTGAAAATAGATATTCCATGCCAATGGAAACCAAAAGAGAGCAGAGGAAGCCATACTTACAGTGGACAAAATAAACTTTAAATAAAGAACCATAACGAGATACAAAGAAGGTCATTATATAATAAGGGGAACAAATCATCAAGAGAATATAACTATTGTAAATATATATGCAACCAAATTTGGAGCCCCTGAGTTTATAAAGCACATATTAACAGATCCAAAGGAAGAAATAGACAGCAATACAAAAATAGTGCAAGACTTCAATGCCCCACTTAAAACAAAGGATAGATCATTCAGATGGAAAATCAGTAAAGAAACAATGGATTGGAATTACACTTTAGATCAAGTGGACCTCCCAGGTGTAAGTAGAGCACTCCACCAGCAGAATACACGTTCTTCTACAGTGCACATGGAATATTCTCCAGGATAGATCTCATGGTAGGTCACAAAACAAGCCTTAACAAATTTAGGAAGAATGAAAGCACAACAAATATCTTTACTGACCACAGGGGTATAAAACTAGAAATCAATTAACAGGAGAAAACTGGAAAATTCATAAATATGTGGAAATTAAACAACACATGAACAACCTATAGGTCAAAGAAGAAATCAAAAGGGAAATAGAAACAAAGAATCTTAGAAAATGATAATGGAGGCACAACATATCAAAACTTATGGGATGAAGCAAAAATAGTTCTAAGAGGAAAGTTTATATTGATAAACACCTACATTAAGAAAAAAGAAAGACTTCAAACTGACTTAACTATACATCTCAAGACATTTTTAAAAAGGAGGAACAAACCAAGCCAAAAGTTATCAGGAGAAAGAGAATAACAAACATTAGAGTAGAGAAATGCAAATGAAAACCACAATGAGATTTTACTTCACACTTGATGGGATGACTATTATCAAAAGATCGAAAGATAACAACTATCCTAAGGAGGTGGGAAAGGATACACCTTTGTACACCATTGGTGGTAACACCAATCAGCACAACCATTATGGAAGTTCCTCATAAAATTGAAAATAAAACTACCGTTTTATGCAGTAATTCAACTTCCGGATATATATTCAAAGAAAATAAAATCACTCTCTCAAAGAGAGAGCTGAACTTCATATTCATTACAACATTATTCATAATAACTGCTAATAATTATTCCAACATGTGGAAACTACCCGTGTCCATTGACTGATGAATAGATAAAGAAAATGTGATACTCACATACAAATTAAATATCACTGTCTAAAAAGGGAAGAAATCCTGTCATTTGTAACAACATGGATTAATTTGGAGGACATAATGCCAAGTGCAATAAGTTAAACACAGAAAGATAAATATTGAAAAATCTCAATTATATTTGGAATCTGAAAAATGAACTCATAGTAAGAGAGTAAAATGGTGATTATCAAGGACTGGGAGTTGGGGAAATGGGAAGAGGTTTGTCAAAGTGTGTAGATTTCAGTCATAAGGTGCATAAGTTGTAGAGATCTAATGTATAGCATGGTGACTACAATAAAGAATAATGGCTTGTGTACTTGAAATTTCCTCTAAGAGTAGATCTTTTGTGATCTCATTAAACATACACATACACACACATGCATATACAATGATAATTAGGTGAGTTAATAGATATGTTAAGTGACATGATTGTGGCAATCATTCCATAATGTATATACCTTTGAAAGCATCACACTGTACACCTTAAATACTTGAATTTGCCAGTCATACTTCAATAAAGTTGCAAAAATTAAAAAAAGAAAATTAAAACAACTGCTAATTGTTGTTTCTTTGTAATAAAGGTCTTTTGTCATTGGTGTTCTGTAATTTATTTTAATACATGTAGGAAGGGTATCTTTTTATTTATCTGCTGAGAATTAAATGTGCTCTTAACTCTGCTTGGTTGTCTTTTCATTTTATTGATTGTTTGCTGTGCAGAAAGCTTTTTATTTTGATGTAGTCCCGATAGTTTATTTTTTTCATATCTAGAAAAATGATGCTATGGCTGAGATCAGAGAAATTACTGCCTGTGCTCTCTTCTAGGATTTTTATGGGTTTAGGTCTTATATTTAGGTCTTTGATCCATTCTGAGATGATTTCTGTGTATAGTGTAATACTCCAGTTTCATTCTTTTTGCATGTAGCTGTCCAGTTTTCCAAATACCATATGTTGAAAAGACCTAACTCTGACTACTTGAAAATTCTGATTTCAGATTCTGACTTTCTGGAAAATTCTTATTATTTCTGATTAGGGCCTTCTGCATTCTATAAATTATCTTCATTAAATGTAACTCCTGTTAAACTTACTTTGACTTTCTCTACCCTAATAATAAATATTTTTCTGACTTTTTTCCCTTATGATATGTAAATAATTCTTTAAGTGTATATTCTAATAATCTGAATTTTTTAATCTCTTGTTAAACCAATTTTAACTTTTTTTAAATTTTAATTTTACTAGAATTTCCCATTGCTTTGTTTTGTCTGAAACACCCCTGGTCATTTCTGATAAACTTTACCTTCTTAATTTGAGTCTACATTTTATTTTATTACGCATATATTCATTTTATATTCTTAATGTATTCTATGTTCATTTTATATTCTATTCTATAGAATACTTATGTATTCTATATTCCAATGTCTCAACATCAAGGTTTTGGAGATCTGATTCTGCTATTTTTTTCTTCTGCCAGTTCTCACATACTATGATGTTTCCTTGTATATTTTGGGTTTTGTAACTATGAGCTCTGTTTACTGAAAATCTGTCCCTGGTAATTCATGAAGGACTTCTTTAGAAAAGAGTTATATTTGTTTTTATTAGATGCTTTTAGGCATTACCAACCCAGATTTGCTTTAAATTAAAATTCCCAACCTGCAATTTTGTGGACCATGCAAACAGTCTTAATCTAGACCCAAATATCTACATGACCACAATGTCTACTTTTGAAATTCTAGTCTGAGACAAAGCAAATTTACTTTCTGTTGGACTTATTGATAGAAATACTTTCTAATTTAACATCTCTCTTTAAGCTGTTGCTCTTTGAGGATGTCATCCTTATTCTAGAGTGTCTAAAATGAATCTAGGCTTCTGCCCAAGTCCCGTGGACCAGCCATCCCAACCAGCCATCCTAGACCACCACAGAATGGCAGATTCCCTCAGGCCACTCATGGCTTTCTCTTTTGCTAGTCTCTTAAGAATAAAGTTTCTGCTTTGTTCTTATTCTCAAATATTTCTCCTATTTTCTTGAAAAACTTTTATGCATTAAATAAAGTAATTTTTTCTTTCAAGAATTTTAGTTTTTTTTTTTTTTAACTGAGGAAATGATGGGATATTGGTTTCCAAGATCAACAAGGAAAGTGATAAGTATCAGCAGAAGTGCTGAATTGATATCCTATGTTTAATAGCACAAGAGGATTATCTAATGAAAATTAAATAACCACTGACTTAAATTAAACAACAGAAAAGTATCTTTCTCAGATTTTGTGACTTGTTTTAATACCATTCTTGTCAACTAAATAACGTGCTTAAGCAATTTGTAATTGCAGGGGCATCTGGAGAGCTCAGTTGGTTGAGCCTCCAACTCTTGATTTTAGCTCAAGTTATGATCTCAGTCAGGGTCAGGAGGTCAAACCCCATACCGGGCTCCATGCTCAGCACAGAGCCTGCTTGGGATTCTCTCTCTCTCTCTCTCCCTCTAAAATAAGTAAAAATCTTTTTTAAAAAAGAGAGAGTTTTATAATTGGCCTCAATATTCTATCTCAAAAAAATCTAAACTCTTCTTACTTTTAAGGCTCTCTAGTATTTACCCCAACCTCATTCCTTTACTGCATAAATCTTATTAAAATGTGTAAAAAATAAAGTTTTCAAAAGTTTAAAAATATGGCTTTTATGTCAATATAGAATGTAAACATATTTTAAAAGGTACTTAACCCATTTATGAGAGTTACTAGGTCAAGAAGGCTAGTTGCAATAGTATTTGAGGAAAGCCACACTGAGATAAGTTAAAGACAAAACTTTTAGTGTTCCAAGAGTAATAAAATGTAAGTTACTTTCTGTACAGAAATTATTGCAATTTTATAGGAAAAAACCCTTAAGTTGGCATGTACTTTCACAAAGTTTGAGCCCTGACTAATAGTAAATACCAAATAAAACAAAGGTATAATCCCCTAAAAATAATCCTTGGTTGAGTCTGTTAAACAATGTTCCTATTTGGCATTGAAAGGGCATGTAGTTCTTATTTTGCCTTATTTCTAAGTAGTACAACTTGAAGTCTATAACAGCAGGGGCTTTACAATTCTTATCCACTCTTCTATGACTAGTGCACAGCAGAGTAAGCCAACACATAGTAAATGCTCACATAATATGCTGAAGCAAAAAATGAATCAATGAAACTGTCCTACTCTCTGTACCTTTTTCTTACCTATTAATCTAAATAAGGACATCAATGCTCTATTGTACCTGATGCCTTCTTTTATATAAAATATTTGGTCATGTCCTATGAAATATTCTGAAATGTGAGACACAGATGAAATAAAATAGTCATTTGGAAATGTCCTTCTTATGGCCTATCTATAACATAAGGACAATTTTAAAGGAAAATAATTTATTTAAGATAATACATATTTCATTATGTAATTGGAACTTCCACACTAAAAGATATGAAATTAGATGCTTTCTTTTATATGTGGATTCCTGTCAATATGAGAGCTACAAAAATAGATTAATAGATTTGTGTCTCAAATTTTCTGACTACCATTGCCATGAACATTTTTTAAATGATGAACAGCTCTTAAAATAAGTTCCAGGGGTGCCTGGGTGGCTCAGTTGGTTAAGCCACTGCCTTTGGCTCCAGTCATGATCCTGGAGTCCTGGGATGGAGCCCCATATTGGGCTTCCCCTGCTCTGCAGGGAGCCTGTTTCTCCCTCTCCCTCTGCCTCTCCCCCTGCTTGTGCTCTTTCTCTCTCTGTCAAATAAATAAAATCTTAAAAAAAAAAAAAGTCCAAACAAACAAAATTCAACCTACCCTTGAATTACTGGTTAGAGCATTCCTGAATTTTTCATTGGTCTTTAAAAAAAAAAATGTTTTTACTTAAAAGTGGAGTAGAGTTCTATGTCCATAATCATAAACAGGTTTTCTACACTATCCACAAAATCACTAGGAAATTGCATAAGATACAGGACAACACATCTTTGTGTAGGACTGGCTTTTAAGTCTTGTTTATACAAGATAAGCAGTAGGCTTCCATTGATTAAATGCTGGCCAAGTTCTCAATTGTTGTGGTGAACAAATTTCACTCCCTTCAAACACACACACACCTTTACAAGAATGCTCCTGAGATGGTATTGCTCCAATTCAGCCCACTGGCGGAGGGATATCTCACCCATTTTTAAAGGGCCTATTTGAAGCAACTTCATGAGTATTTACCAGTGATCCCTGTGGACATTATCTTCTCATTTCTTCAGTACTTGACAACTTTTAAAGTTTGGTGTAGTGATCAAGAGTGTGTACTTGGCAATCTCCTTGTCTGGGTTTCTATCTCAGACACCTTCTGTGTCCTTGGGCATCTCACCTACCTCTCCATGTTTCCATTTTCCACCATCTGTAAAAAGTGAATGAAATTGGTAGCCATCTCACTGGGTTGTTGTAGGGAGAAAATTCATGTCAGTTGCAAGATTAAATATTGTTCAATTCTGTAATTCTTTAGTACCCATTCGGTATTTTTCTAACTAGTACCAAGGTATTACCAGACCGGTTTCTTAAAGTAGATGGTAAGCTCTTTAAGGTGGATTTTTTTTTTTTTTTTGTAAAAAAAGGCAGACTGCCATATGCAGCACCTCATTTGGTTGTGTCCAGAGTCTTGTTACAAATGGATCTTGAGAGCTTGTTTGGAGGTTCTAGCAGGGGAGCAACTACTCCTATACTGTTGACCCAGGAATCGTCCCCCCCAAGGGGGCAGACCCTTCAGTTTTAGAAGACATGCACATGAAGGGGTTGGGGAGGAAGGGACACCCCCTAGCTAACCAGATCAGCCTAATCAACCCTGGTGACCAATGGGATGACAGATGTCACAGCAAGATCACCCTGAGGGTGGAGCATTTGAACAAGGGTGAATAAACTGCTGATAATGGATACATATATATTTGTTAATTATGCATATTTAGTTTGAGCCATTGCTGGGCCATAGTATCTAGACAACAAAACTCTTAAAAATGAGTTGGAATTGCAAAGCATACTACAAATATCTCCACAAAAGAATTATTAATTCAATGAAGAGTGGTTGAAAGCAGAGGACACTAAAAACATTTTTCTTGTTACCCAAGTCACTGAGCTGCTCTATATTCTCATTTTCCCACAACCAACTACAGGTGTAATCCGTGCTCCTGCCCTCTCTCTTGGGAATGCTGTAAGGTTAGATAATGTGTATAAAGCTTTTGTTCCTTAGGCCACAGTACAATTATCTGTCCTCTTATTAAAATTTTTCTGTCCCGTGACATCAGTCATTATAAAGGATCTTAGTGAATCATATCCTCCTATGGATTTTCTGTGCCAGAGGAAGGTGTGTCTATCTCTTTTTTCTTAACCACTAAACACTACAAAATATTCACTACCTTATTATATAGTTGAGCAGTATTACATAAAATTTCAAGTGTTCTCACCCTCAGCTTTTATGATCCTCATTAAAAAGTTCAGGGGAAAGCACTGAATTTAGATGGTGGAGAGCCTTGATTTTATATTTTCATCTTTCATGGTGAAACATTAACCTTCAAATTAACCATGGAAGAACCTGACAATTTTCCATCTCTATGCAATTAAATTTGTAATTAACTGCCAATTGTTACTGATTTTTAATTTGTTTTTTTTTTAAGATAAATCCATACATTTTTAAGGCTAATGGAGCACTTAACTCCAATTTAATTAAATGCAACAAACTTATGGTAGCAGATGGAATTGTAAAATGTGGCTCTGAGGCCACCCTGTCTGAACTTGATCCTTGGTTTTACATTGGCTGGATGACATCCCACCTTAGTTTGCCATATCTGATATGCTTTCCTGAAAGATGGAGATGAGCATAATGCCAACCCTCTGGGGTTATTTTGAGTCTTAATGAAGGTAAGTGATAATGCAGATCACACAGGTGATGATACATATCTGTGTGGCATAGCTCCTTGCTAAACAAAGTGTTAGCCATGATTCTTCATGTCAGTGGCTTGTGCTGTGCAATGAGGGATGCTCAGGAGCATCCCTACCCTAGATGTCAGCAGGATCTCCACAGTGTGAACAAAATGTCTCCAGGTAGTGCCAAATGTCCCCTGGGGAAAAATGTTGAGAACCATTGTTTTATAATGTAAAAGTTTTATGGGGAGAAGGTGGAGTCTTTATGAAATGACATTGCCCCTGCAGGCCAGAGGCGTACAATTCAAGGCGGGGAGAAGTAACTCATTTGAACTGAGATATGTCAGAGCTTGAAGTCAGGCTCTGAACATTGTCCGCTGTCTCTGGTTGCCTCATTTCCTCATTTGCAAAATGTAGGTAACTGTTAGAACTAAGCAGATAGTTCAGATAGTTGGTGGCAAAATAAATGCATAAAAATTAATGGTTTTCTTACATACAATTTCAGATTATAATAAAAGACCCAAATTATAACAAATGTATAAAACACCTAGAAATAAAATCAACAAAATATAACACCCCAAATCAAGTGAGGCACCATAATTACTAAAAAAAATAAGTTAGAAAACTAGTATGAAACTTTAATCTTATAAGACCGTTGATTGTTCTTAATATAATAATAATAGCATTCACATATTTCCTAACAGAATCCTTTTGAAGTTCATCTGAGAAAAACCAAAAGTTTTTAAAAAGCAGACAAGTTTTTTTAAATTACAATAACTAAAAGATTATGTATTGATGTGAAGTTAGACTAAAAAGAAATCCAGCACATTTACAAAAGCAGACAAAAATATGAATATATTTCTAGCAAGTTATAGAACCCATGAGGCAGAATAGGAAATCCAGAAACTATGAATATACTTTTAATAAAATAGTCCAAAAATATTTCTTGAATTCATACAATCTTCCTGGCATTGATCTAAATACTGGGGGTATATAAGTACATAAAATGGAATATGTCCTTATTCTCTTAGTTTACTTAGACAGAAAGACAATAAAAAACTCAACTCATAGATTCATATTATAATGTTTACTAATGATAAGTGATTTTAAAGAAATAATAAAGAAGGATAAAAATAACAGAGTGATGGAGAAGTTCTAGTTTAGATAGAATGGTCACTGGTCAAAGAAGTCTCTCAATAGGTAACAATTGATCTTAAAAAAGCAGGTGGGGGGGGCACCTGGGTGGCTCAGTTTGTTAAGCGACTGCCTTCAGCTCAGGTCATGATCCTGGAGTCCCGGGATCGATTCCCACATCAGGCTTCCAGCTCCACAGGGAGTCTGCTTCTCCCCTGACCTTCTCCCCCTCTCATTCTCTCTCTCTTTCAAATAAATAAATAAAATCTTAAAAAAAAAAAAAAAAAAAAAACAGGTGAGAACGTCTGCTGATAAAAGGAGGGAGATAGCATGGAGGGTTCTCAGGCCAAAGCAGTGGAGCTTAAGTCAAAGGAACTAGGGACTGCATATTGTAGGGATGCTGGATTTTATTCTAAGTGTGATGGAAATCCATGGGAAGAAGCAGGAGACATAAACAGTAACAGACAAAATGGCAGGAATAAGACTGATTAGAAAATAACTTCAGTAGTGTGGTAGGTTGGGCCATGATATTTATGGTGAAGAAGGTGAGAAATAGTTGAACTTGGGATTTGAAGGTAGAACATGAAGAATCCTGGTGGACTGCATTTTGGCTGTGAAGCAAAGATGTGAGTTAAGGATGCCTTGAAGATTTGGTGTAAGAAACTGGGCATTTAGCGATTGTATTTACTGAGATAGGGAAGAAATAATTTGGGGGAAGTTTTGGTAATCAAGAGTTCAGTCATGGACAAATTATGCTTGAGATTATTGGACACAATGTGGGGAAATATCCAACAAGCTGTTAGACAGATGAGACCAGAGTTCAAGGAAGCAGCTACAACTAGAGATAAAAAATTGGAGATAGCTTTCAAACCCCAAGCTGGACTAAGTCACAGACAGTGTGCCTATGGAGGAAGAGGTATGGAGACCCAAGGCACTGGGTGAGCCAATTTGATATAGTATGTCTATTTTTTTCTATTGTTGTTGTAACAAATTACCACAGACTTGTGATTTTAAACTTCACAAATTTTTATTTTATAGTTCCAGAGGTAAGAGATCCAAAATGGGTCCCACTGGACAAAATCAAACTATTAAGTGGGCCAGGTTCTTCTGAGAGTTGTTTGTTTGTTTGTTTTACAGAACCTCTATAAATAGAATCTGTTTCTTTGACTTTTACAATTTCTAGAAGTTGGCTCAACCTCTGCTCTCCATCTCGAAAGTCAGCAACATCTGGCTCTTCTTCACATGCTGCCATCCCTCTGAGTCTTCCTCTTCTGCCTCCCACTCTTCAAGATTCTCTTGATTGTCAGGAGCCCATCTGTATGATCCAGGATAATCTCCCAGTCTTAAATTCATCTACAATCATCCAAGTTCATCTACAAACTTAAATCCTCTTTTCCATGTAACTGAACATATTTATAGGTTCCAAGTATTAGGAGGTAAACATCTGTGGGGGCCGTTATTCTCCTTCCTACAATATGTAATAGAGGTAGCATATATTTAAAAAATGAGAAAATAAAATAATCTTTTATTCAATAAAAGATGTAGATATAACTGGCTAAATATATGAAAAAATAACTAGAGTGAACTCCTCCTCGTACATCATGTATTGATTTAATGATCAATGTATTAAAATTTCCTTGTAAAAATTAGGATCTTCTTGAGAACTGGAACAATTTATGGAAAAGCATACTGAGGAACTTAAAAAAAAAGCATAAAGGAAAGTATTAAGTGACTTGTGGCACACTGGTATTGTATGAAGTACAATGTACAGCAAAGCAAAGCAGAGGTAAAATTTAAAGGCAGGCAACACACAAACCTATAACACAAATACAGATTCCATAGTGTTATTTTTAATATATAAAGTTACTACACATTCTCTAAATTAACTAGGATTTTTATTTCCTTATAAGCACAACAAAAGATGCAAGCCCTTTAAAAGTCTAGCAGCCCTTTTTAAAAAACATTTTATTTAAATTCCAGTTAGTTGGGGCACCCACTTGGTTCAGCGTAGAACTCCTGGTTTCAGCTCAGGTCATGATCTCAGGGTCATGAGAGTGAGTCCAGAGTGGAGATCCACACTCAGTATGGAATTTGCTTGAGAATTCTCTCCTTCTCCTTTTGCCCCTCCTCCAACCAGCACGCATGGGCACCTGAGCATGCACTCTCTCTCTCTAAAATAAATAAAGAAAATCTTTAAATTCCAGTTAGTTAACATATAGTATAGTATTAGTTTCGGATGTACAATATATTCAGTGCTTTCAAACATTACCAGGTGCTCATCACAGCAAGTACACTCCTTAATACCCATTACCTATCTAACCCATTCCCCAATCCACCCACCCTCTGGTAACCATCAGTTTGTTCTCTATAGTTTAGAGATTCTTTTCCCCTCTTTGCCTATTTGTATTGTCTCTTAAATTCCACGTATGAGTGAAACTGTATGATATTTGTCTACCTCTGACTAACCTATTTCCTTAGCATAAGAAGTTCTAGCTCCATCCATGTCATCACAGATGACAAGATTTCATTCTTTGGGGGTGCCTGGGTGGCTCAGTTGGTTAAGCTCATGTCATGATCCCAGCGTCCTGCTGGGATCCCCTGCTCAGTGGGGATCCTGCTTCTCCCTCTCCATCTGCCCCTCCCCTCTATTCCTGTGCTCTCTCTTTCTCAAATAAATACATAAAATCTTTTAAAAAAAGATTTCATTCTTTTTATGGCTGAGTAATAGTCCATTGTGTGTGTTTTATTTCCTTATAAGCAAGGCTAATTATTTTATTTCCTTATAAGCAGAGGAGTTATTTATCTTCTTACTCTTTCACTTTTTTATCCATTCATTAGTCGATGGACACTTGAGCCATTTCTGTATCTTAGCTATTCTACAACATTTTACAACAATGCTGCTATAAACATCAGGGTGCATGTATCCCTTTGAATTAGTATTTTTGTGTTTTTGGATAGATACCTAGTCATGCAATTGGTGGGCTGTAGAGTAGTTCTATTTTTAAGTTTTTGCGGAACATCCACGCTGCTTTCCACAGTAGCTGCACCAGTTTGCATTCCCACTAACAGAGCAAGAGGGTTCTCTTTTTTCCATATCCTCACCAATACCTGTTGTTTATTGTGTTGTTGATTTTAGC
The DNA here is from genome assembly GCF_010015895.1 of Lontra canadensis. Classification (NCBI taxonomy): domain Eukaryota; kingdom Metazoa; phylum Chordata; class Mammalia; order Carnivora; family Mustelidae; genus Lontra; species Lontra canadensis. The sequence continues at coordinate 14,213,894 of NW_022631023.1, forward strand.
CATTCTGACAGGTGTGGAAATAATTTTTAAAACTTATGTACCAAAACAAAAATGATCAAAGAAAATAAATAGGTAATTGCTAAAAATGTCCATGTGAAATATAATATAATGGACTATTTAGTTTATCTGAAAGGAATGTTATAAAAATAAGTTCTAAATGAATATATTTTGACCAAATTTTGATTATAAAATCAAAGGTATACAGAAAACATTTAGTATATGCAATACATTAACCAATTTGTGTTAATGATTTTATGTAATCCCTTTATACAGAGGAGAAAACTGAACGTTTGGAGAAAACTCTTGGTATTCTTTAAACTGTTATCCATAAAAACCTGAGAGTCTCCAAAATATTTAGAGAGACACATCTGCTCAATGAGAGTTTTTAGTTATGTTGGATTATCTGGATGACAATTATACTTGTCTCCTGCCCTATCATTGACACGTGTGATCATCTAAAGTGAAAATGTTGAACATGTAATGTGCTTGATCTCACTTCTTTCTGGTTGGCTTGTTCAACTTTTAAAGTAAGAATATTTGGGGGCTCTCTCCACAGTTTGGCGATTGTGAACATTGCTGCTGAGTGAAGTAAGTCAAGCAGAGAAAGTCAATTATCATATGGTTTCACTTACTTGTGGAGCATAAGGAATAACACGAAGGACATTGGGAGATGGAGAGGAGAAGTGAGTTGGGGGAAACTGGAGAGGGAGATGAAACCATGAGAGACTGTGGACTCTGAGAAACAAACAGGGTTTTGGAAGTGAGGGGATGGGGGATGGGTGAGTCTTGTGGTGGGTATTAAGGAGGACACATATTGCATGGAGCACTGGGTGTGGTGCACAAACAATGAATCTTGGAACACTGAAAAAATAAAGTTAAGATGTTAAAAAAATTAATAAATAAAAATAAAAAAATAAAAAAGAATATTTGGGGATGCCTGGGTGGCTCAGTCATTTAAACGTTGACTCTTGATTTCTGCTCAGGTTATGATCTCAGGGTCATGGGATTAAGCCTCATATCTACCTCTGTGCTCAGCAGGGATCTGCTTGTCCATGTCCTTCTACCACACCTCCCCCACTCATGCAAACTCTCTTCCTCTCTCTCTAATAAATAAAATATTTTTAAAAATTAAAGTAAGAATATTTAGTCTGCATAACAGTTACTAGTTGATTTTTTTTTTACTACTTATACAGGTATAATTATGTTTTGCAGTGATAGTTTTCAATTAAATAAATTCAAAATTAGTCTTTAGTTTCTTTTATTTTTTAATTTTTAATTTTTTAAATTTCTTTCCAGTGTACCAGAATTTATTGTTCATGCACCACACCCAATGCTCCATGCAATACATGCCCTCCATAATACCCACCACCAGGCTTACCCAACTTCTTACCCACTGCCCCTTCAAAACCCTCAGATTGTTTTTCAGAGTCCATAGTCTCTCATGGTTCATCTCCCCCTCCAATTTCCCCAACTCACATCTCCTCTCCATCTCCCAATGTGTTCCGTGTTATTCCTTATGCTCCATAAGCAAGCGAAACCATATGATAATTGACTCTCTGCTTGACTTATTTCACTTAACATAATCTCTTCCAGTCCCATCATGTTGATACAAAAGTTGGACATTCATCCTTTCTGATGGAAGAATAATACTCCATTGTATATATGGACCATATCTTCTTTATCTATTCATCATTTGAAGGACATCTTGGTTCTTTCCACAGTTTCGCAACTGTGGCCATTGCTGCTATGAACATTGGGGTACAGATGGCCCTTCTTTTCACTACATCTGTATCTTTAGGGTAAATACCCAGTAGTGCAATTGCAGGGTCATAGGGAAGCTCTATTTTTAATTTCTTAAGGAATATCCACACTGTTTTCCAAAGTGGCTGTCCCAACTTGCATTCCCACCAATAGTGTAAGAGGGTTACCTTTCTCCACATCCTCTCCAACACACATTGTTTACTGTCTTGTTAATTTTGGCCATTCTAACTGGTGTAAGATGGTATCTCACTGTGGTTTTGATTTGAATCTCCCTGATGGATAGTGATGATGAACATTTTTTTCATGTGTCTGATAGCCATTTGTATGTCTTCATTAGAGATGTGTCTGTTCATGTCTTCTGCTCATTTTTTGATGTGATTATCTGTTTTGTGTGTGTTGAGTTTGAGAAGTTCTTTATAGATCCTGGATATCAGTCCTTTGTCTGTACTGTCATTTGCAAATATCTTCTCCCATTCCATGGGTTTCCTTTTTCTTTGTTGACTCTTTCCTTTGCTGTGCAGAAGCTTTTGATCTTGATGAAGTCCCAAAAGTTCATTTTCTCTTTTGTTTCCTTTGCCTTTGGAGACACATCTTGAAAGACGTTGCTGTGGCTGATATCGAAGAGGTTACTGCCTATGTTCTCCTCTATGATTCTGATGGATTCCTGCCTCACATTGAAGTATTTTATCCATTTTGAGTTTATCTTTGTGTATGGTATAAGAGAATGGTCAAGTTTCATTCTTCTATGGAGAGCTGTACAATTTTCCCAGCACCATTTATTGAAGAGACTGTCTTTTTTCCACTGTATGTTCTTTCCTGCTTTGTCGAAGATTTTTTGACCATAGAGTTGAGGGTCCATATCTGGGCTCTCTACTTTGTTCCACTGGTCTATGTGTCTGTTTTTATGCCAGTACCATGCTGTCTTGGTGATCACAGCTTTGTAGTAAAGCTTGATATCAGGCAACATGATGCTGCCAGTTTTGTTTTTCTTTTTCAACATTTCCTTAGCAATTCAGGGTCTCTTCTGATTCCATACTAATTTTAGGATTGTTTTCTCCAGCTCTTTGAAAAATGCCGGTGGAATTTTGATCAGAATTGCATTGAAAGTATAGGTTGTTCATATAGTAAATTGAGACATTGGTTTGCTTTCATGAAAATGACATTGCACATTGACATAATTTTTAAAATACAGGTCGGATGTAGTCATGGCACATTGTACCTACAGAAAGTTCAAAGTCACAAATCTCGTTAGTGAGATATTGAATCCTTAAAATATACAGAGACACTCAGGCAATATCAAGTGAAAGAAAGAACTTGTTAAACTTTTCTCATATATGGGTCACATGTAATGAACAGATATGATTTTTGTACAACTCATTAAGTATAGAAGTAAATATGTAATAAAGATCAGTACCTTTTAATTTGCCAGTATTTTACTTATGAGCAAGTTCTCAAACGTTTTGGCTTATCACAATATTGGATCAGCTGAAGAGCAATTTCATTGTTAAAATGAAAAAAAATGACAGTGATAAATGGATGCTTCAGTTAATGGTGCATCACCCTGGAAATCCAACAAATAAAAAGTGACTAGTAGAGGACAAATTATAAAAGTGTATCTTTCTGCTAGTAAATCTAAAAACCAAAATTTAGTTTCAAAAATTCAATACTATGTACCAAATCAAAGTAACATTGATAATTTAAATTTTATCAGTTGTGCAGTTTTATTTGTATTTAATTTATTGATTATTTTGGTTTTATGGTTTTTGTAAGAGCCATAAACATAAAAGTTTATACCATGTTTTGTGTCTGAACATAACTGAAGTAATATTATGATACAAATGGTTTTTTAAAAAACTTGTTCTTCAAAGGTATTTGAACATAATTCACCATTGAGAAGCACTATACAAATACTCCAGTGGAGGTATTTTTAATGATAAATGGATAAAAGGATAAATACTATGCCCTTACTTGCTTTTTAAAAAATAACATTGCCTAATTGCAGAAAGATAAGAGCAATGAATTCATCATTTTTATTTCAAAGCTTTTCACCACCTACTCACATAAGATGGAGTTTAGCTAGAAATATAAAATATTTACACTCAAGATTCTTGTCAAGGAGAATAACCTCAGATTCACTCTGGAGGCTCAAAAGCTCTATGGAGAGAAATAATATGAATGTAAAATTACCTTAAGGATATACAATCCGTCCATTCATATAGATCAGTGCCTTTCGGTCCCAGCCGCATACTAAAATCACCTAAGACACTTAAAACATACGGATGTCTGGGTCCCATCTTGAGCTATTCTGATTTAATTAGTTTGATGTGAGACCTGATATGTTTAATAACTTCTCTTGTATGATTCTAATTAAAAACCAAGACTGAAAACCCCTGAAATAGAACTCTAAAGCAGTGCTTCTCATACTGTCTGCCTGTTGGTATCACAGAAGGTACATTTACAATATCAACTCTGCTATAACAAAACCTATCATAAATAATTCTGAAGCCAAAGCCCCACCCCCAGGCTCCTGGTTTAATGGGTCTGGGGTGGGGGCCCAAGCATTGGTATTGTTTCAAGGCTCCTGCAGGTGATTCTAATGTGTAGTCAGGCTGAGAACCACTGGTCTAAGATCTGAACACCTGGACCACATCATTTAGGCTCCTGTAAAATAGGAACACCTGGGCAAATTTGTCTCCTCTATTTACTGTAAGGATGTTGTTCATTGTATTCCACAGTGAAAGAAGTTCTTTCTGGTGTTAGAAGCAAGCAGAGTTATGCAACTCCTAAAGACATGTCTTTGTTTTTATTGCTCAGACACTGCATTGCTGCTAAAAAGCTTAGAGGCAAGGGGAACCTGGGTGGATCAGTCAGTTAAACAGCTGACTCGATTTCCACTCAAGTCCTGATCTCAGGGTCCTGAAATTGAGCCCGGCGTCAGGCTCTGCACTCAGTGTGGAGTCTGCTTGAGGTTCTTTCCCTCTGCCCCTCCTGCCCACTCTCTCTCTCCCAAGTAAATAAATAAAATCTTAAAAAAAAAAAAAAAAAAAACTTAGAGGCAAGTTCATGGCCAAGGTTTAGCAAATGTGGAACTATTCTGTAGAGAAACTTCATGCATTTTTTTTTCTTAAAGATTTTATTTATTTATTTGACAGAGAGAGAGCATGCACAAGAGGATAGCAGGTGAAAAGGAGAGGGAGAGGGAGAAGCAGACTCGCTGCTGTGCAAGGAGCCCTGTGATGCTGGGCTAGATCCCAGCACCCTGGCATCATGACCTAAACAGAAGGCAGATGCTTAGCCAGATGAGCCACCCAGGAACTCCACTTCATGCACTTTTATCTTCTATTTTCTATTATTATTTTACCTTATCTCCCAAATCTTCATTTCCTTTTCATTAATCACAAGGCTCCTTGTTTTGTTGCCTACTTTGATAAGTCATCTTCAATTATTTCTGCAGCCATATGAGGTGGAAAAAATGAAGGTGAGAAGGAGGAGAGAGGAAGATAAATTCAAACATCTCTAGAGCATATTCTTAACTTTCTGCAGAATCAAAAACACATACATTGAATACAGGTTTTCATTACCTCATGTGAACTCAGATTTCTCTGATTGGTTTTGTACAATGAAACTAATGTATGGTTTCATATAACCTATTTTAAATACTGACATGTAAGCCTGAAGACAGTTGAAACTTGAGGTTGTAATGGAAAACAATAGGATAAATTTGATTGACTACATGGTGGTATTAAACCTAATTCAATTGTTTTTTAGATTATCCCCAAATGCATTCCTGGAATAGGAAATTATTTTTTTTTTAAATTAGGTGTTTAAATTGTTATGTAGTATATTTCATTACATAAATCTACTCTTTAACTCTGGAGAGAAGTATTCATACTGTGAATTTATAATTTAAGAGGATATAATTAAATATTGATCCTTAAGTTAGAGGATAGCCTACCTAAATGAAACATTGTATTAATTAATTCATTCATTATTCATTCAAACAATATTTCTTATTTAGCAGACTACTACTGCCCTATTCTGAATCAGGCTCTCTGCTATGTACTGGGGATCTAATGGTAAACAATGTGCACACAGTTTCTGTTCTCATAGAATCTACACTCTAGATGGGAACAGACTTTAATGAACATAAGTTGAAATGCATATTTATTTAGAATTAGTGAAAAAAGTGCTCTGGAGAAAAATACATAGTACTATGAAAGACTAAACCAATGGCAATGCTGGGGATGGAATTGGAGTCTGATATGATCTAATTCAGAACCAGTGTCTCTTGTGACTAAATTTGGATCCAAACTTGAAGGAGAATGAATGACTATTAGATGGGCAGTGTGAACAAGTCTGGGGAATTGGGAAGGTGCTTTCGGTAGAGAGAATAGCATTATATCTGAGTCATTAATAGCATAGGAATCTCTCTCTACATGTGTGTATTCATGCATTTATTTCCATATAGCTTCAAATCCATCTAATAGACATCTAACTCAAACTTTTTCAACTCATTTGTACTTGTTAAAACTTGCACTGGCCACTGAGGGGAACAAGCATCATCTTTCAAAACAGACACATAATAAGTTGGGAGAATATCTGAACATTTTCACGTGTGTAACTCCTGAAAAGGCAGAAAAGTAAGGCAAGATGAGGATGCTTTGAATGTCCTAATTTTCCATGCTGATGTAATGCTTCCACTCTGATTCCCAGGAAGCTGATGCTGCAGGTAAAACTTGGACACATTTTTACAGGGAGAAGTCTAAAGTCCTCAATCTAAATTAGATTTCTTAAGACCTCAGAACAAGTCCCAGGAGGACATGACAACAGAGTTAAGTCAGCAGTCTGTATTGTCAGATTCCTCTCCCTGATTGCAATCTCATCATAATTTGTGGACAGGATGAGGTTATAGAGCCTTACATACGTGCATAGGTCCAGACGGTTCCTGTGAGCTGTAAAACCTCTAATTCTCTACATTCTTTGCTGGGATGACTAACAGGCAACTCAGAGCTCCACATCTGAAATGTAACTCTTGATCCATTTCTAAAAGGTCATTCATCCTTCAAGGATCTCTCACCTCAGTACAATCCTGCTCCTGCCAATGAAGACAGTCATCCCTGACTTGGTTCCCACTTCCAGTCCATCATCTACCCTCTCCAGTTATGACTCCAATGCACAGTGCAAATCCATCCACTCCTCCGCATCACCTGTATTCTGCCCACCTCCTTCATCTCCCATCTAGATAATAGCAATAACCTTCTATCTGGTTTCTTCATGTTTTATTTTGTGCCTTTCCAATCCCCCCCTCCAAATGGTGATATCTTATTGTTTTGGGGAAATTTTCTAATTTTTTGTTTGTTTGGTTTTGTTTGTGGTTTGGTTTGGTTTTGTTTTTGAGAGAGAGAGAGAGAGAGAGAATGGGTATGAGTGGGGACAGGCAGAGGGAGAAGGAGAGAGAAAATTCTAAGCAGGCCCCACACTCAGCCTGATGAAGGGCTTGACCTCACAACCCTGAGAGCATGACCTGAGCCAAAATTAAGAGTAGGAGGCTTAACCAACTGAGAAACCCAGGCACCCCTTATTTTTGTTTTCAACACTGACTTGCTTATTTCAGTTCTGTGCTTAAAATCTTTAATGGGCTTTGCTTTGATCTCAAGAGATTATTAAATGGTTCACAAAGACCCACACATCTGGACTTTGTCTGCACTTGCAGCTTCATCTGCCCTCACCACAACTCCCACACCCCTCATGCTCAAGGCCTTCTGTCTGTGTTAGTCCCAAGTTCTCTGCCCTTAGTGCATTTACCCACTGTCTCCCATGCTCAGGAGGCTCCTTATCTCACTCTTTACCTGATGACCTAGTACTCAAGCTTCAGGTTATAGGTTAAGTATTATTTTGTCAGACAGACTTTCCTTTATCTCTTAATTAAAATTAAGGTCTCATCTCTTTATATTATCAATATATATACCTTATTTTTTCTATACTCTGTGTTATTTTAATCTGCAGCTATATCTCAATTTATAATTATATATATTTTTAATCACTTGTTTATTATTTACTATCACTAAAACATAGAGTCGTGAAGGCATGGGAGGGAGTCACGGTCAGAAGATAAGTTTTACAGTTGAGCAGGAGCCAGCCCAAGAATCGGTCTTTTGCACCATGCTAAGGTATTTGGATTTTATCTTGGAGGAAGTGGAGAACTAGTGAAAGAATTTAAGCAAAGTGGTGGCATGTTCAGAATTTGATTCAGAAAGCTCTGTGTGGTCCCCAGTGCAGTACCGATGATATAGAAGTAAGACCAGAGGCAAAGAGAGTAAATAAAATATCCCTGAATTGATTCAGATGAGAATGATTGAAGGTGGAATAGCAATGTTATAACAAGAAGTACTTATCAAAGATTTTATTATTTATTTATTTATTATTTATTTATTTATTTATTTATTGTTTATTTTAGAGAAAGAGAGGGCAAGGAGAAAGAGCAGAGGCAGGGGCAGATGGAGAGAGAATCTGAAGCAGACTCCAAGCTGAGTGGGGAGCCCGACCTGGCACTCGATCTCACCACCATGAGATCATGACCTGAGTCAAAACCAAAAGTTGGATGCTTAACTGACTGAACATCCCAGGCGGCTCCAACAGGAAATACTTTAAATAAATTAGAATATGGTGTCAATCAATGGTTGGGTTTCCTGTGAAGCAATCTCTGAGGTGGAGGTTAGGGTGCACTTTTCTTACTATGAGTGCTCTTGGGATCAACACCTGAGGGAAGGAAGGGAAGAAAGAGTATTGGTATAAGGAGGAGTGAAGCTGTGTTACATAACCAGCTGATGGCTAAGGCATCAAACCAAGGCTGAAACAAGTCCTTCTCCAAAGCATTTGCTTTTTATTGCCTCAGTTAGAAGATGGTAGTTTCTTTCAGCCTCTACAGAAAATCAAATGAGACAAGTGTATAAAAGTGTTATTTGAAGCAGGTAAGAATGTCTGTCAAATTTCTAAGAAGGTTTTAACATGGTGATGGAAGGCAGACTTCCATGTTGGAGCAGTGGAAATGTAAGTGGATTACAAGGAAGGGAGAGAATTGTCAATGGAATAGGAGCCCCTGAGGAAGTAGAAGGGGTTAAGAGTCATGGAAAATTGGGAAGGTAAACAATATATCTTTTTAAATTTAAAGCAAGAAAGGAAAGCCAGTGTGGAGAATTGGCTTTGGCTGTGAGGGACCAAAAACAAAAGCTCCTACATTATTTATGTTTCTCAGATTATTCTTATAATCAGGATGTACCTCCATTTTCCAAGTAAACATTTGTTCTTTAATACAGACCAGATATTCTATCTCATGAAAAAATTTAAAAAATTGGGAAAGAACAATAAGTTGGAAACTTCCAGGTTTGAAGATGGGATTTAAAGTGAGATAGAATGAGGAAGAGGAAGTAGAACACAGACGAGATGGTGGAAGGACAAGTCAGAGTAATGTTGGCAAATTCCTTCAGGATGAGAATGGCTAATCTTGTGTTTCAGAAAGTTAGAACAAAGGCAGAGAAAACCCTGCCTTCTGAGCTGGTGTTAAGAAACTATGAACTACACAGAAGCCATCTGTTTCCTCAATGATTCACATTCCTCAAAGAAGGAGTTCTCACTTGGTCTAGAATGGTATTAAAACAGCAGCAACAATAAAGATAAGTGATTGATAGAAAATAGGTAGATAGATCACCCATCTTAAAAACTCAATGGCTTCTATATTTCCTATTCATTTAATGGGCTCTTTAAATCTGGATTGTATTGGACCTTCCATTGGATCTTGGACTGTGGATGACTAAGATGGTGGACCTGTTGCAAACCGCAATGTCTCCCAGCTGGAATATACGTGGTGTGCTCCTTTTTGAATAGTTTTCATCCCTGAAATGGATTCCTTGTGATAGAATATGAAAGAAAATGGGGAAAGGTCCACACTTCCCACATTAAGCACCTGTGGTCTCTGGGCAGTAACGGAGAAGTGGCAGTCAAGGATGACAACTTGATTCTTGAACTTTGAAACTGCCTCAGTTGAATTTTGCTTGCTTTGCAAATTATTTATAAAACTACTGAAAGGTAGAATTAATTTCAGACTCAATCCTATTCATATGAAAAGGCTTGAAAAAGCATCTCTCCCTCTCCCTTTTGAGTCGATTAGTCAGGGACATAAGCATGGTAAGATAGATACTGGATTTATTTCTAGACCATTACCACATAGCTAGCCTAGCCAAGCACTCTGAATACCTCACATTCTGCATTTGGCAAATGAGACACTTAAGCCTGATAACTTTGAAAATACCTTCTATTTCTTTTTTTTTTTTTTAAGATTTTATTTATTTGACAGAGAGAGAGAGATCACAGAGAGAGGCAGAGAGGCAGGCAGAGAGAGAGAGAGGGAAGCAGGCTCCCTGCTGAGCAGAGAGCCCGACGCAGGGCTTGATTGCAGGACCCTGAGATCATGACCTGAGCTGAAGGCAGAGGCTTTAACCCACTGAGCCACCCAGGCACCCCAAAAAATACCTTCTATTTCTAAAAGGTTTTCTATTATCAGAAATTAAGTGATTGCATAGCTAGTCCAAAGACCCACTTTTAATTGTTCTATCAAGTGAAGTATGCATTTGCAGCATTGATAAATGTGATATATTTCAAGTTGCCATTGAACAAACAGCTAATGGAAGTTTGTATATGAGACATTTTTTCACCTGAAGACAAAGTGTTACTTAACAAATATAATAATTACCAGTACATTCAATCATAAGGACTGCTTCTTTTTGTTGTTCTTTTATGGATCTTAAGAATAAACTGAAATCTTGGGGTATCTGAATGGCTCAGTCAGTTAAGCATCTGCCTTCAGCTCAGGTCATGATCTCAGGGTCCTAGGATTGAGCCCCACGTCAGGCTTCCTGCTCAGGGGGGAGCCTGCTTCTCTCTCTCCCTCTGTTCCTTCCCTCAAGCTCATGCTCATATACTCTTTCTCTCAAATAAATAAATAAAATCTTTAAAAAAAGAATAAACTGAAATCTGAATTTTTTTAGGACTCTTCATTTTATAAAGCATCAGTGGTTATAGCAGACGTCTTAAAACTAATACCTAAACATTGCTTCATATGCAGAAGTCTTTATTAAAACTAGAATTGACTAACCTCACTAAAGAAAAGTGGCTTATATTAGAAGAAAGCAATAGATCATCCAAAGTACACAGTGTTTCTCAATTACTCTCCAAAGAACTAGCAAGGTTTTGGTGCTGTCTCCAGTGGTGACTTAATATATATATGTATGCCCCTTTTTTTTCAGAGTGCTTTTCCAACAGGAAGTTTTCAACTCTGTAATTAGCAATCTACAATGGGAGCTCTGACACTTAATTACAACACTGCTAAGACAATAATAATAAGAGGAATACCAAAGTTGAATGCAGTATTTCTTGACACACCTCTGGCTACCTTCTTATTGGCTGGGAAACAATTATATATGACTAGTAAATAATCCATACAGAGATGAATGTCTGTGTAGAAAGGCAGCATGCATTTACAACAGGTACTTCTAGTCAGGCCAAGTTCACTCACTGTTGCTGATTTCATCTAAAGTGTTATGGGCAGTAACCGTGGAGAACCTCTTCAGAGATTGCTGTAGACTCAGAGGCCTCGTCCAAGTTCAGGATTTCGAGCAGCTTCTACCCTTCCAGATTGGCTCAGTCTTCAAAGGAGAGGTGATGGAATTTTATCCCCTGCAGATTGCTGGTCTGGTTCTTGGGTTCCTTGGCATGGTTGGGACTCTTGCCACAACCCTTCTGCCTCAGTGGAGGGTGTCAGCTTTTATTGGCAGCAACATTATTGTTTTTGAAAGGCTCTGGGAAGGGCTTTGGATGAACTGCATTCGACAAGCCAAGGTCCGGTTGCAGTGCAAATTCTACAGTTCTTTGTTGGCGCTCCCACCTGTCCTAGAAGCAGCACGCGCCCTCATGTGTGTGGCAGTTGCTCTCTCCTTCGTTGCTCTGCTCCTTGGCATCTGTGGCATGAAGCAGATCCAGTGCACGGGCTCTAACGAGAAGGCCAAAGTGTACCTTCTGGGGACTTCGGGGATCCTCTTCATCCTGACCGGCATCTTCGTTCTGATTCCTGTGTGCTGGACAGCCAACATCATCATCAGGGATTTCTACAACCCAGCCATCCACGTGGGTCAGAAACGAGAGCTGGGAGCAGCCCTTTTCCTTGGCTGGGCGAGCACTGCCGTCCTCTTCATTGCAGGGGGTCTGCTCTGTGGATTCTGCTGTTGCAACAGAAAGAAGCAAAGGCACAGATATCCAGCCCCTGCGTATTGTGTGCCACACACAGAGAAGCGAAGGAACGTGACAATGTTTAGTAAGACTTCCACCAGTTATGTCTAATACCTGTTTTTGCCTCAAACCCTGGATTACAATCAAAGTGTCTTATAGAGTCCTGCCAGACACTGTAAGTACGTCAGGCATGAGAACTTGCTTTATGGCTGCATTTAAATTGAGATGAAAGTATAAAGGATATATAGATTGTACTCTGTCAGTTGTATTAGGAATAGAAATGACTTGCTTTGGGCATTCTGATCTCATGTGTATTAAATGCATTTGTACACACATAATCCCCATTCCAATTTGAGAAGTCAGAAATCAAGTATATCCACATCCTTAGTATAATGGTAACTACTGTTTTTTGACAATTATATATCACCTGTTATGAAATGTAAATTTTATTGCAATTGATAACATAATAAAACATATTCTAAAACATGACCTATTTTTCCTCCAAAATTATTTCTTATATTAATACAGTAACAATTTTCTTTTTTAAACAATTACTCTGAAAAATAATAGATCTCAAATAAGGATTTTTAATTAAATTTATCAAAATATAGAAATGTCCATCTAATAAAAACATTTGGTACTCCTTTTGGAAACTCAAATGCACTGGCAAGGAAACACTTTCAGGGGAAAAAAGGGCACTGATTTCTCCTAGGTAATTTATGATAATGATTATTTAAAGCACCTAATTTATACAGTTAAATTTCCCTGGAATTATATATTCAAAGGGAAATAATTGATAAATGAAAAGTAACATGTTTCATAAGTTATAATTTACACCTACAACAAACAGAAGCTATCTATCTGTTTTGATAAGGCACATCAAAATAATGCTATAAACACTCAACTCTCATCAAGAGGAAATATAGTCCTAATTAGGGAATTGAGGTTTGGGTGTTGAAGGGAATGGTTTCTGTTCTTTGTTTTATTCTTTAGTCATTGTTGAGGTCTACACATGCAAAGCAAAATGAAAAATTAAGATAATGATTCAGGTGATTAGTCAGGCTAAAATAAGTACCTCCATTTTATTCTGAAATAAATAAATAAGTATGGCTAAGACATCTTGTTTTGCTTGAATTATGTGTACTATTTCCTCAATTCTTCACTTCCCATTCATTTAACATGCCATACTTAAAGTGCCAGTATCCGGGTTATTATAAGTGTGTGGGGGGTGGAGGAGGCTGGGAATATGAGGGTTTGTGCGGCAAAAGCACTCATAAGAGTGCGCTGAATGTTTCCAATATCTTATGAACCAATCAATGTTTATATTTGCAAGTCCTTGGGGTCATGGGCTAATGAGATCAGTCTATGATGATTCATGCAAGTCAGTCCATACAGGTCACTGAGAAGATGTCTATTGTACCATCTCACATGATGCCGTTAGTCTTCTTAGCTCTGTCAATTCTTTATCATGCTTGTCTATCTTTTTTGATAGTCTCTTGTAGGCTGCTTAGATCAGTGGATTTCAACTTGGCTGCATATTAGAGTTGCTAGGGGAATTTTAAAAACTACCAATGCAACCAGTATCAAGATGATCTATGCCATTTCCTAGATTCATGGCAAAAACTTGACCTGTTGACTTGATGACCAGCTATCTACAAACAGTCGTGAAAGAAAATTTTCCTTCTCTTATTTTTTTTTTAAATATCACCTCCACAAACCTCTTTTTCTTCCATTGTCAAAAATTTTATTGTTTCATAGAGGCTTAGTCTTTCAGAAGCAAAAACACATAAAGACTAAAACTATTCTAGGCTATTTTGACTTCAGCTTTGCTATACATTCCACTGAGCCAGTGAAATGCTTTGCTGGCTACCTTCTGGAATGGAGAGCAGAGAAAGAGGGAAAATACAATATTATCTATCCAGACATGGTTGAAAATGTTTTAAAAGAGTAACCCTTTGTAAGTTACATTTTACTTAAATGCACATTAATAATTCTTTTCATTTTCAAAAAAAGTTGCTATGTTTAATTCACTTGCTCTTCACAACCATTATATAATGTAGAAATTGTAGACATCATTATAAACAAAATTGTTGTAGCTAAGAGAACTGATACTTTTTTCTAGGATTTTATTTATCTATTTTTGAGAGAGAGAGAGAAGGAAGGAGAGAGAGCATGAGTTGGGGGAGAGGGTCAGAGAGAGAAGCAGACTCCCCCTGAGCAGAGTTCCTGACATGGGACTCAATCCCAGGACCCTGGGATCTTGACAGAAGCCAAATGTAGATGCTTAACTATGCAGACACCCAAGAGAACTGAAACTTACTAAGTGATATAATTTGGCCAAAGTTAACTAAACTTGAGCTAACCTTGAGAAATCGAAAGGTCAACAATAGCACTAAGTAGACTCTCAATAAATATTTGAAGAATGATCAGAAAACAATATAAATGAGTATACTAGTTTGAGATTTTTAGGTAATAAAGAGCTTTGTTCCCACAGGGAAGAGAGAAAACAATAGAACTCAGAAACTTAAGGACAGCTTTTGTGTTTCGTTTTTGTTTTGTTATTTTAGTCTGAAAACCCTAAATTCTGAAGAGATTGTGGGCAAAGAAAAAAATGTTTCAGTCAGTATCAGATTTTCCTCATTCTTAAGATCATGAAATAGGGGTGCCTGGGTTATTCAGTTGGTTAAGTGTCTGACTTCAGCTCAGGTCACGATCTCAGTCCTAGGATCAAACAGGTCACCAGCATCAGACTCTGCACTCAGTGGGGACTCTGATTGAGATTCTCTCTCTCCTTTTCTCTCTGCCCCTCCCCTTGTTTGTGTGCATGCTTTTTTCCTCTGAAATAAATAAATAAATCTTTAAAAAAGATTACAAAATATTTTCTTTGAATAGAAGTAAAATCAAAAGGAGTTAAGGGGGTCTGGATATTAATGTGCCACTGGGGATAATCCTTTGGCCTCTCCTTAGCCTACTTTCTGGGCAACTGGATACAGGAAAATTAAAAACTATCAGGTGGGTTGGAGAATTTAAGGGTGGAAATGACCTGCAACCTGACCCAGGTTGTGTCAAGGATGTTGACAGTTTTCTTCATGCTCTCACCATGCTGGGGGATAAGAAACATTTTCCATGATGTGTTTGGTCTGACAGGACAAGAAATAGTCTTGACAAGTGTTCCACATGCTGTGGGAAGAGAAGAATATCTCGTATTTACCCAAGACTGGCATAGAACTTTAAAAAGTCTTTGTGGTTGGGACTAAGAACAGAGCAGTAATACAACTGGATGGACAAGTGGGTCTGTCCATAACCTGTTCATCCTCAGACTCATTTCCTGCCCTTCCTCTGCTCTAATCTGTATCCTTAGGAGGTGGATTCCTATGGGTGGGTTCTTGTGCAGTGGTGTTCCCAGAGAGCAGTAGAGGCTATCCTTAGTAAGGGCAGGCATTAAGAGGAACTCTTACTGGAGAGAATATATAAACAGTAACAAAACCTAATGAGTTATTATCTTTACATGCTGGCTTTCCTAAACAATGTCAGATGTTATCAGTAGGTTAAATACTCCTGCTCAAAAAAAAAAAAAAAAAAAAAAAAAAAGTTGATTTAAGTCCTGAACAATCACTGTAGTTAATAAAAATAGATAAAAAAGGTGAGAAGGAAGAGGAGGAGATAATGATGATAATAAATAGATGATAGATGATAGACGGACAGCAAATATATATATAATAATAGATATACATAACAGATAGATGATGGATAGAGAGAAAAATAGAAAGATAGATATTAGCTCTGCTACAGTGAGCTCTGACATACGACTGTATGAATTTGTTTCAAGAGTAAATGAGGGAATTTTTCCTTCAATTCACATTCAGCAAGGCATGATTTTCAAATCATCCCTCTCCAGCTATTCTGTTTTAGTATTTTAAATTTAACACAAATAAAGACTCCTTGTCACCATAAAATGACAGAATTAAAGTAACTCCAATTCTGTTTCTATGTCTTGTCAGTGTTCTACGCTGCAGGAATTGGAGGCACAAACCACACACGAGCTAGGTCGAATGGGTTTAAACTGTTACGGACTTACAGGAATTTCTTCAGAGTAATGTCTACAAAGAATACAATGTTTATTAAAGAATAAATAATAAAAGGGTGCTCCCTTGAAGATTATAACTGAAAGATTTTCCTCACAGAGGAGTATGTGGTAAAAACTTATCTGTGTCTGGGAGTCAGATGCACTAGACGAAGGCCACGTTTCCCCAGCTCCCACGTTTAGAAGCTGTTGGCTATATTCGGCCCATAAAGGCCCTGGTGAGATGGGAGGATGGCAGGGCTTCTCTTCTCTCTTTGCCTGGGGAGATGACTCTGGTGGGTGACTCGGTCTTCTCCCCAGCTTCTCCAGAAGGATCCACCTTAGGTCCACCTTCTGCCAACTGAACCTCTTCTCTTGAGTCCACCAGAACTTTTCGTTTTTTTCTCCCATCATAAGGGAAGTAGCCACTCCCTGCTGTTGTTAGTGTTTGGGGGGCTCTGGGGTCCTCTTCTTGGTTTCTCCACTCTCCCCATAATCTGTGTAACAAAGTTTCTCCATCAAATTCCACAAATTTGAATATTTAAAATGACTTCTTTTTCTGGTCATATCTGACAGATACAGCATTGGAAAATCATCTGGAAATAAGGGCATCTCAGCATTATCTCAGGTAAATAACTGGGGGTCTCAAGTATGAGATCAACAGACTTGGCTTTACATGAGCCCACAGAACTTAGACACAACTCTGAAAAAATTAGGGACTTTCACTGAATAAGATTGAGTTTGTATTCCACTGGGGCTTGAAGCAAAAAGCTAAGCCTGGTTTAAAAAAAAAAAAATTAATGTTTGCATATCAAAACACCTGGCATAGAGGAGATGAGTGAATGAGTGAATTAATGTTTGAGAATGAGTGAATTAATGAGAATGATGAATTAATGAAGGAAGAAAATAATAAACAAACCACAACATGAAGTGCCTTATTTAGGGGTAATCAAAAGTTCAAGTCCTAAGTGTGTCTAAAGGAATTTTGTGGTTTTGGTATTCTTAGCAGGATAATTTCTTTCTTTTTTTTTAAATTAACATATAATGTATTATTTGTTTCAGGGATACAGGTCTGTGATTCATCAGTTTTAAACAATTTGCAGCACTCACCATAGCACATACCCTCCCCAATGTCCATCACCCAGCCTTCCCATCCCTCTGATTCCCCCTCCACTACAGCAACCCTCATTTTGTTTCCTGAGATTAAGAGTCTCTTATGGTTTGTCTCCCTTTCTGGTTTTGTCTTGTTTCATTTTTCCCTCCCTTCCCCTATGATTATTTGTCTTGTTTCTCAAATTCCTCATATCAGTGAGACCATATGATAATTGCCTTTCTCTGATTGACTTATTTCACTTAGCATAACACCCTCTAGCTCCATCGACATCATTGCAAATAGCAAGATATCATTTTTGATGCCTGCATAATATTCGTGTGTGTGTGTTTGTGTGTACCAAATCTTCTTTATCTGTTCATCTGTTGATGGGCATCTAGGCTCTTTCCATAGTTTGGCAATTGTGGACATTGCTTCTATAAACATTGGGGTGCATGTGCCCCTTAGGATCACTACATTTGTATTTTGGGGGTAAATACACAGTAGTGCAATTGCTGAGTCATGAGGTAGCTCTATTTTCAACTTTTTGAGGAACCTCCATACTGTTTTCCAGAGTGGCTGCACCAATTTGCATTCCCACCAATAGTGTAGGAGGGATTCCCTTTCTCTACATTGTAGCAGGATTATTTCTAAGAAAATATTTACTTAATGGTTTATTGAGGAATTATTGCAGACAAAGTAGAACATAAAAAAAAATCTTTTTAAGACGGGCAAAGTTGTAGTCTGAACTCAGTGTGATTTGGTAAAGCTCAGGAATCATTGGTAGAAATGCCTAATAAAATATTCAGTAGGAAGCGTATTATAAAATAGATGTAACTATAGCAAAATGACAAAAACTTTAACTACAGTGAAGGTGTATCAGAAATTTTATCTAGACTGGGCTCCCTGTGTCAGAAAGGACACTTTCATCAGTTGACAAATACCCCCACACAATCTGAATAACAAGGCTGATTCTAAAACATGCATTTGACAGAAATAAATGTGTCAAGTAGATTCTGAGGGGAAAAAATGGGACACAATAATGGAGAACTAAAAGTATAAAAGCCGGTAACAGAGGAACAACTAGAAAACAGTACAAACAAAAACAAGTGAGGGAAAGAAAAGCTATGGTGATAGAGAAGGAAGAGTTTCAGCGGGTACAGGGAGGGTGAAAGAAAGGGACTTTCAGTTTCACCATGAGGAAAATAATTCTAAGAGCTCTGGTGTTCAGTCAGTGATGAATGTTCTCAGGAGCACTGGAGACACCACTGTTTTAGGTCCTTTTCCATCCTGATCCTGATGACTTGGTTGGAATCACAGAATTATAAGGTTGAAAAGAATCATGGAAGGAGTTAGGGCCAAGAGAGGCCCACCAAGGAGGGCCAAGCCCTCCTTACCCCAGTCTGGTCTGACTCAGGGTCCCATCCATAATTCTCCAGTAATTCTCCAGACCTCACTCTCCCTACCTCAGGAAAGACAGACCAGCCTCTCAAACTTCCACGCACCTTCTCTGGCAATACCTCCTTCTCCTCCTCTTCTCTTCCATGACCCTCACCTTGACCTCAGACTGTCTGCATTGAGCTTCCATTGGTATTACACTTTACACAACCTTGAAATGTCTTCTATTTTGATTATTCTAAAAAAGTTCTGCCCATCAAGGTGACCAACTCTTTTTCAATAATCTTGCCACTTTTCCTCAAATAGCTCTTGATTTAATTTTTTCTTCAACTACAATCAAGAACGCTTTTCTTCAGCAATTTTAAAAACGAACTGCTTTTGTGTTTTACCCTTAGGTCCCATACATTTATTGCCTTTGAGAACTCATTCATTCCTGCTATTTCAACTGCCAGTAAATGGCACATGGTTTTATTTGTTTCCTTTCCCATTTATTTATTTATTTATTTGTTTATTTTGTATTATGTTATGTTAATCATCATACAGTACCTCATTAGTTTTTGATGTAGTATTCCAAGATTCATTGTTTACACATAACACCTGGTGCTCCATGTGATAAGTGTCCTCCTTAATACCCACCACCAGGCTCAACCATCCCCCCACCCCGATCTCTAAAACTCTGTTTCTTGGAGTCCAGAGTCTCTCATGGCTCATCTCCCCCTCCAATTTCCCCCCTTCACTTTTCCCTTCCTTCTCCTATTGTCCTCCATGTTATTCCTTATGTTCCACAAGGAAGTGAAACCGTACGATAATTGACTTTCTCTGCTTGACTTATTTCACTCAGCATGATCTCCTCCAGTCCCATCCATGTTGATACAAAAGTTGCTTATCCATCTTTTAGTAGAAGGAACACGGGACTAGGAGATCCACATTTATAATCTGGCCCAGGCCTTCCAGGGAAACTGAACCTAGCTTTTCTCAACTACAAAATGTGGAGAGGAAATAAGCATTTTTAAACATGTACTATATGTTTATAATTAGGCTAAAGATTTATAGATATAGATATAAATATATATAAACACATTCTTAACACTTTTTACAGTAAAAGAATTAGTGTTCCAAGAGTTTACATAACCTTTCCAAAGGCACAGTGAGGTCACTGCCCACCCTCCACTGCCTGCCATGTCAATGCATCTTGGAAAAGTGAGCTTTCTTCTGTGGGGTGCACTTCCTCCCCATCCCCCCATGGAGGGAGGATAATAACCACCCTTTCTACCTGGAAGGGCTACAGTGAGGAGAAAATGAAGCAGTGCCTGTGAAAGCATTTTAATCACAAAGCATTATGTAAATGTAATACATAATTACTGTTATTATCTCCAGCAATCTAAGTCTTCAGCTCTTTATAGTTCGCTTGCTTTCTCTGCCCATAGAGTAATTCACTTGTGTGTCCTGTTGGCCTTCAACTTAGGTAAAAATAATACTCATTATGTTTTCCTAAGTTTCACACTTCACTCATTTTCCTTTACCTTCCTAAGCATCACAATTCACTTTGTCCCCTAAGACAATGGTGACTTACATTCTGGTTAACTCTTGTTGTCCTAGAATAAGGAATAACACCTCCTTTTTCTCAAAAAACCCAGTTTGGATGATAAATTATATGGTCACTTAAGATGTCTTTTGTCTTTCACTATGGTCGCTATCTTCTCATTCTTGCTCATTGTTTTTCCAGAACACTGTACTCTAAAAACCTCTCCCTTTCTGATTTACATTCACTAACATGAACCTGATTGCTACTTGCTCAGTTTACTGAAATAGATGTTATGCCTCTCTGTTTATCTTGGGAATTCTTTGTTTCTCCTGATTCCTCCACATGGAAGAATGATTCTTACTTCCACCCATGGCTGCTATCATATTCCTGCCTTCATTAGAGCTCATAGACATTATAATTTCCTGATCCTAAACTTTATTGTCTACTTTCAATGATCCCTCAACTGTTTTTGTACTTCTCTTTCCTCAGCTTTCTCTCATTATAACATCATTGATCAGACATACATTTGCTACAAATCTAGAATACACTCTGTTACATCTACAAGCCAAGCTTTCCCTATACATTTCTCCTCCTGGTTTGGTAGGTTACAAATAGCCATCAATTCTTTGAAGTTCCTTCCTACAAGAGATGAATTTTACTTCTCCAGCCCTGAAATCAGGCCTGGCCTCATGACTTGCTTTTGTCAATGAAGTGCAATGGCAGGGACACATACAAGTTTTGAGTTGAGACCTTATGAGACTTGCGCTTTTCAGTTTTGCTCTCTTGGAATCCCCCACCATTTTATTAGTCCACACTACCCTGACTGAAAGTAAAAGGCCAGGTAGAGAGAGAGAGATTCAAACTTCTGGGCCATCTAGCAATCCCAACTGAGGTCCCTAATACACAGATGAATTCCAGTAAACCACATGGAACAGAAAAGACCCATCCTGCCTGAGCCATTTGGCCCAGGTCAAATTGCTGACTCCTAGAATTGTGGGCAAGTTGGTGATTTTTAAAAGTCTCACTTTATTCATTCCCTTAATATGACTATCCACATATCAATATGGTATGTTTTGTTTTCCACCTTCTTTATTTTCTGCATCTACAGGAATATCTTTAAATTTTTTTAAGGATATACAAATATTGGGGGGTCTTTCTGGCTCAGACTGTAGAGCATGCATCTCTTGATCTTGGGGTCATGAGTTCAAGCTCTACATTGGATATAGAGCTTACTCTAAAAAAAAAAAAAAAAAAAAAAAGAAAAGAAAAAAAAAAAAAACAGAATATGCAGATGCTTTGCATAAGCAATCTTTCTTAAGTTTTGCACCAGACGTGCAACCTAGGTATTGGTATCTTCACTTTCTGGATAACAAACCAGTCACCAAGAATGTTAAGTAACTTGAACAAAATTCTCCAATCTGTATATAATTTAAATCAAAATTGAAACTATTCCTTTTGGTATTTCAGTAATGTATATAATAAATATGTTTTCACTGGCTGCAATGAAGACTGTTAGGTCTTCTGTGCCATAGAGGAGAAATTACTCCCACAAAACATAGAAACAAAATAAACCAACGGGAAAAAGAAATACAGCACAATCTGTGATAGCTGCCATCTGAAAGATAAAATATTTTAGAAGTGCAGAGAAGAGGGGTAAAACATTAAGAATGTGTATAAGTGGAGGTTGTTTCTGGAGGACACAGAGATTGAGACAGACTTTGGGGAAGAATGGAATTCCCAGGGGTGAAAATAAGTGAAAGGATATTTGAAAAAGATGTCAACATGGAGCTGAAAATATGGAAACACTCTAGGTCTGCCCAGAGAAATATGAATCAGAATTCAGGCACACAATAGGGAGCAATTTGAGATATATCTGGAAAAGCTAAGTTGCATCAAGCATTCAGAAGACCTTGAACATCAGAATACAGAGTTCTTTGTTTTGTGATCTATCAAAGGGATTTGCACAACAGAGTCTTACTATCATAATTGTTCTTAGAAAGCTTTTTCTGTGTAATTCGAATTGACTTTATGCCTGTCTGCCTCACTGATTAGTAAGCTCACCAAAGCCATCAATATATTAACAAGTACTTTGTGGGCACACAGTACACAAGGAACAAGGTCGAATTTCATGAATGAAAATGAAACTACTGTGACCAACAGTAAACATCCATTCCTGGAGAATGCGCACTTAGATGGGTCGCTAAAACCTATCCTGTAGTAAAAACATAGCTATCAATGGTAGAAGTTGTGACTTTCACTTTTAGAACAATTTTCTGGATATAATAAATGTTTGCATGCATTTTGATGGCCTGATCAAAATGTGAGGCACTAAGGATACTTAAGAACGGCACTTGACTGACATAATGAAAACATACTGTAATTGTCTTATAGAGTCTACTCAAATGAGTGTACCTACATCTTCACATTCTTGTGTTCTGGACATTATGGTTCGAGGGATTTTAGCACCAGTTTTTAATAGAGGCAGTGTGATCATTAATGTTGTGTCAACTTGACTAGGCCACAGGGTGCCCAGATATTTGGCTAAACGTTGTTTCTGAGTGTGTCTGTGGGGGTGTTTCTGGACAAGATTAACATTTGAGTTGATGGATTCAATAAAGTAGGTCACCCTCCCCAGTGTGGGTTGGCAGCATCCAATCCACTGAGGGCCTAGCCACAAAAAGATATGGAGTAAGGAAGAATTTCTCTGTCTCTCTTTCTCACTCTCACTCTCTCTTTCTCAATTTTCTGCCTGACTAATTGAGCTGGTACATAGGTCTTCTGCTTTCAGAATAAGATTTGCACCATCACTTTCCTGGTTCTCAGGGCTTGGACTTGGGCTGAATTATACTCCTGGTTTTTCTGGTCTCCAGCTTGTAGACTGCAGACTGTGAGACTTCTCAACCTTCATAATTGTGTGAGCTGATTCTTTATAATAAATTTCTTTCATATTTATCCTTCATATATACATATGCACATGTGTATACATACACATACATACATGCACACATACATATATACATATATATATATGGTCCTGTTTCTCTGGCAAAGCCTAATGCAGGCAGTCTTTTTTACTTTCAGAGAACAGACATTCTCCACAACCCCTAAAAACTGGTTTAGAACAGGATACTACAAGACATTTAAATAGCATCAGATCTGGAAATTGCTAGACAAATCTTCACCTCTAGTTATGGATTGATAGGATCTGCCTGCCTTAAAGGAATTACAAGCATCAGTGGACTAATGAGGAAGCGTTTTTGGGAAAAGGTGGAATCAATCTAGCCTTGAAGCTTCTGAAATATTACTGTCAGTGTTTCCCTATAATGACCTGAGACGTTTGTTAAAAAGATGCATTCCTGCACTCCATCCCAGATATCCTCAATCATATTATCTGTGATGGAACCCAGGATCTTGTTTCTTATACACTTGCCAGAATAATCTTGCATGCCTATCGTAGGGTTTAAGGATTTGCTAAAGACAATGGGAAGGGAAGGGAAGTCTGTGTTCTCCCTCACTTTGCAATTACTTGTAAGCCAACAGACTATGTCTTGTAGGTGTTGTCAAAGGTATTAGTCTAATTAAAAAATCCCCTCTGAATTTCAGGGAGTTCCTTTGAACCAATCTCATTAGTGGTTCTCCTTGCTATTGGAGAATTGGCTATTGTATTTTAAATGTCACATCAACTGCAAAATTACACTACCAAATATCTTCAAAAACGACTAATGGCAGCGAGTAAAGTGACTTTAAATGGATGTTTTCAGATGTCTGCCCATAAAGACTGTGAATTAAGTACTTCTGGAATTATTATAGTTTAAACAAGAGTCTAATTTAGAGGAGTGGTTTAAACGTGCAGGACTGTGGGAAGAGACCTGAAGCAATTACCCTTGGATTGTGCCCAAACAGGACTGGATCCCCGCATACCGGATGCTTCAGTGGTGTCTTGCCTTGTGATTGTGCCTGCATTTCAGCAGCCAGATAAATCTATGTTTTTATTAAGTAAGAACCAGTGAAACCTACTAGATAAAGAAATCTCCTTCTTCTATCACCTTAAGCTCAACACTGAGCTTATCATCTCTCTCTCCTATCATCTCTCATCTCTCATGTATCCAAGCACACATAGTATCATCTGTTACAGCAAGATACAGTATTCAGTTATTTTAAGCAACACTTAAGGTATGTGACTTAAATGTTAACTGAAATCAAACTGTCCAGTGAGAACTAAATGTAATTAGAAAGAAATTCCTAGCATATTATTTTAAAAAAAGAAAAGCTCATCACCCTCCACCAGAGGTTTGTAAATTGGGAGATTTTCTTCTTAGACGCCTCTAACTCTGGACCTTACATCTCATTCTTGCAGTTGATTCTCTTCTATTTCTTGCCTACTCAGATGTGAATTACATCTCGTTCTCTCTAATTCCTCCCCTCCATTCACATCTCTCACAAAGAAATTTGTATGCAGTATATTCAACCAGAGGTTTGATAGGAATGGTTTAGGAAACAACCTTAAAATCAACCTTAAGAAGTATCACCATTGGGGCGCCTGGGTGACTCAGCAGGTTGAGCCTCTGCCTTTGGCTCAGGTCATGATCTCAGGGTCCTGGGATGGAGCCCAACATCAGGCTCCCTGCTCTCTCTGCCTGCCTCTCTGCCTATTTGTGATCTCTCTCTCTCTCTGTCAAATAAATAAGTAAAATCTTTAAAAAAAAAAAAAAAAGTATCATCATTAACTATCCCTGATTTTTGAAGCCCTTGGATTACTCCAAGAGCAGAAATTTCCTACCAGCTGTTTCTTTCCTGCCTCCAGTTTTCTACATTCCTCTCTACCCCACTTCTCAGGCTATCTGTGTGGGTTTCAATTCCCAAGATCTCTTCTGATTTCTTGTGAATTTTCCTACACAGAGAAACTTTGACTCTATTCCTCAGTTTTAGCTTCCACTTTGCAATTCCAAGATTTTTTCTATCCTCAATCTCCAGTCTCTGTGAGTAAGGAACAGTTCTGGATGTATATATTCAGTATGTATAGGTAATGTATAATATAGGTAAGTAAAATGATACATAGAAAAGTAATAGAGTCATGGGTGGATGGATGGATGGATGGATGATGGATGGATATAGGTGATGAGGGAGAGAGATCATAGGTAGGTATGTATGTAGGTAGGTAGTTGACAGAGGGATACATAGATAGATTTATACCACTTCTACACTCTATTCCAGTACCTGGAACAGAACTTGGCACATAGTTGGTGATGAATACATACTTATTTACTGAACAAAAATGTGGTCTCTCTAATTGACCATTAATTCATCCATCTATATATTTATTCAACATATATTTTATTGAACTTATTTTCGGTACCAGGTGTTTTTTTAGAACCTGGAGATAGAGCAGTGAATAAAATAGTCAGTCTCTGTTTTTTGTGGAGTTTGTATTCTAATGGAGTTCAAGTTCCTGTCAATGTTCCTTCCTGAATAACTCTGGAACCCACCTCCTACTGTCTTCTGCATCCAAATCTTCATCCTCTTTTTAACTGAATAAATGAAATGGCCTGGTGATTTTTTTTTTCTTTTTTTTTCCTCCTATTGTCTTAATCCTTTGTAATTCCCCCTCCTCATTTTAACCACAACTATTTTCCAAGACCGAAATTTGATGATGTCCCTACTTTGGGCTATTCACTGCTTTCCTAACTTTTACAGAATAAAGCTGGAGTTCCAAGCTGGGGCATTCAGGGATTTTTATGATTCACCCTATTGACTTAAAATGTCATCATCTGGTGTTCTGGAACATAGCCTGAACTTAAAGCCATGCTGACTTAACCTGATATTCTTGAAGCGTGCCTCAACATTTCATGCTTCCTGCCTTGTGAGCATACTCTTTCCTCAATCATCCCTGCTTTCTCCCAGCAAGGTGGAGTTCATCATTCAGTGTTCAACTCAGGCATTTCCTCTCTTGGATTCTTCCTAGGTTTTCCCAGAGGAGTTAAGAATTTCCTCACCATGTTCCTGAATGCTATAAATGATTTTATTATAGTTCTGACTTCAGGGCTTTCACTCTGACCCCTCCTGTACACAATGTAGGCAGATGAGATTTTTTTTTTTTTGCATCTTTTAATGAAAATTTCATTTATGTCAGCCTTCTGGTCTATGCTTTCCCACTGTCTACTCCCTACTTACTTCCCCAATCTCATCTCCTTGACTTCTTCTCTTAGTTCATCACACAGGAGCTCCACTTCTCCTTGTTTTTTTTTTTTTTTTTTTGTTTTTGTTTTTGATACAGAAACCTTTCACCTCTTTCTCCTGGTGGTTTTCTCTGCCTGGCATAACCTTCCCCTGGATCATTTCAAGGCAGCTTCCTTTAGGTTTCACCTCAGCTATCACTTAATCAGAAATGTCTTCCAAGATTGCTGCTCCTACAGTGGCCTCCTCTGATTACTCTCTGTCCTAAAATTCTGTCTATACTCTTCTTGGCACTATTCATAATATGAGTGGATCTCAGTTATTTGTTTGAGTCTCTTCGCTGATTTTCTGGAAGGCAAGCTCATTGAAGGTAAAGGTTCTGTCTACCTTTTTCTCTCATCTGGCTCTAAAGCCCAGAATGGTGCTTTAGAAACTTATTTGGTTGGGGTAATAAATACTACTGAATGCTGCTCTTCTCTCCTTGGACCATGGAGACCTACGGGACCTAAGTTGTAGAACATTAACTTTAGTCCTACCAGGAATCATCATATTATTAAATTATCAATAATATGATAATTCAATAATATTTTACTGAATATAAAAGCAACCAATTAATAAACACATCTAATGCCATATAGATACATTATTTTAATAGAACTAAGGAAAAGAAGAAAAATAAGATTCATTTTTGATAGTTAAGTCTGATCCAGTCAGAGGCTATCTGCTGTCAATTGTGGTAAATTGGGAATGAAAACAAAAGTCCTCCTGGAGGATTAATATCAGTAACCTGAGTTCACTCTGCCATTTGGATGACTCAGCACAGGGAGCTCAATGTACCCAATGATCACTAGCCTTGTTTCTATTATGTAAGGTGGAGGCTGAATAAGATGGTGTCCCACCGTAAAGTAAGAAGTAGGGTGTGTGTTCCTGGAACAACATAGGGGCCCAATAAATGTTAGCCTCCATAGTTAAGTTGATCAATGAAAGAAATTAATTTGAGCACAGACTAAATGTAACAAAATCCAGGTTCAGAAAATAATTCACTTTGGAAGATATAGCCTTTTCATTACTGAGTTTTAAATAGTTTCAAATTCCAGAAATAAAGTGATTTTTTTCTCAGGGTGTTATCACTATAAAAATATTACAAAAATAATTAATAGGAAGAAATGTTAATCTCTTTTGTTGAAAAAAGTTATTTTCAAGTAAGTTTAATTATTAACTAGTTGTCAGTTTTCAAATTATGTCTATGAGAACACAGTTTTGTGGGGAAGAATGAACTTCTATTGTTCAAATTGTGTAAGAAACACTCATCTTTAATAGCTTACAATAAGTTTACAATAAGTTTAAATGGATTACTGGTCTTCTGACATAGTCATGATTTTATTCAGTTATGGGGTCACCATCTCCCACAGTAGCCTCCAATGATTTCCACTTCCTGTTATCCACACCCATATGTAGTCTTCTTTCTTATGATCCCAGAGTTGGTGTGTGGGACCCATAATGGCATATATAATGGCATGGCATGTCAGAGATTAGGTTATAGAAGCCTGTGTTTTCCATCTTGATCATGTTGGGAGAAACAAGCTACCATTTTGTGAGCAACTGTACAGAAGCCCAAGTGGCAAAGAAGTGAAACCTGCTCTAGCCAACAGCTATCCAAGAACTGAGGTCTACAGATAACCAGGAGAGTGGGTTTGGAAACAGTTCTTTAGCCATAGGTGAAGCTCAAGAGAAGACTATACCTTCAGCTGATAGAGCTTGCAACCTGTGAGAAACACTGAGCAGAAATCACCCAGTTTCTGACCAGCAGAAACTGTCAGATAATACACATGCCTTGCTTTTGGCCGTCAAGTTTAGGGGCAGTGGATTAAAGATAATCAACATGAGTGTCAACTATGATTTATCTGGTGTATCACATATTTGAAACCCAATGTCCTTAAAAACAATCCAGAGAGGGGAGGAAACAAGATGGCGGAGAAGTAGCAGACTGAGACTACTTCAGGTAGTCTTCATCCCCATCTTCATTCCCATCCTCCGGAACTCTACAGAAAGTGCTCAGGGAACAAAAGCTCCCGAAAGCAAACCCGAGCTTATTACTCAGTCTGGCCCCTGGTTAGGGCGATGCAATTCCGCCTGGGGCAAAGACACTTGAGAATCACTACAACAGAAGATCAACAAGAAATCCAGCCAGGACCAAGTTCACCTACCAAGGAGTGCAGTTTCAATACCAAGGAGAGCAGCGGAATTCCAGAGGAGGAGAAAGCAAAGCACAGAACTCATGGCTTTCTGCCCATGATTCTTTAGTCTTGCAGTTAATTTAATTTCATTTTATTTTTCATTTTTTTTCTTCTTCTACTAATTTTTTTAACTTTTACCCTTTTCTTTTTAAACATTTTTAACTAATTTATCTAATATATATATATATATATATATATATATATATATAAAATATTTTATTTTTTTTTCTTTTTTTTTTTTCTTTTTTTAATTTTTTTTTCCTGAACCTCTTTTTATGTCATTTCTCCCCCCACAATTTGGGATCTCTTCTGACTTGATTAAAGCATATTTTCCTGGGGTCTTTGCCACCCTTTTAGTATCTTACTTGCTCCTTCATATACTCTTATCTGGACAAAATGACAAGGTGGAAAAATTCACCACAAAAAAAAGAACAAGAGGCAGTACCAAAGGCTAGGGACCTAATCAATACAGACATTGGTAATATGTCAGATCTAGAGTTCAGAATGACAATTCTCAAGGTTCTAGCTGGGCTCAAAAAAGGCATGGAAGATATTAGAGAAACCCACTTGGAAGATATAAAAGCCCTTTCTGGAGAAATAAAAGAACTAAAATCTAATCAAGTTGAAATCAAAAAAGCTATTAATGAGGTGCAATCAAAAATGGAGGCTCTCACTGCTAGGATAAATGAGGCAGAAGAAAGAATTAGCAATATAGAGGACCAAATGACTGAGAAAAGAAGCTGAGCAAAAGAGGGACAAATAGCTACTGGACCACGGGGGGAGAATTTGAGAGATAAGTGACACCATAAGATGAAACAACATTAGAATAATTGGGATTCCAGAAGAAGAAGAAAGAGAGAGGGGAGCAGAAGGTATATTGGAGAGAATTATTGGAGAGAATTTCCCTAATATGACAAAGGGAACAAGCATCAAAATCCAGGAGGTGCAGAGAACCCCCCTCAAAATCAACAAGAATAGGTCCACACCCCGTCACCTAATAGTAAAATTTACAAGTCTTAGTGACAAAGAGAAAATCCTGAAAGCAGCCCGGGAAAAGAAGTCTGTAACATACAATGGTAAAAATATTAGATTGGCAGCAGACTCATCCACAGAAACCTGGCAGGCCAGAAAGAGCTGGCATGATATATTCAGAGCACTAAACGAGAAAAACATGCAACCAAGAATACTATATCCAGCTAAGCTATCATTGAAAATAGAAGGAGAGATTAAAATCTTCCAGGACAAACAAAAACTGAAAGAATTTGCAAACACCAAACCAGCTCTACAGGAAATATTTAAAGGGGTCCTCTAAGCAAAGAGAGAGCCTAAAAGCAGTAGATCAGAAAGGAACAGAAACAATATACAGTGACAGTCACCTTACAGGCAATACAATGGCACTAAATTCATATCTCTCAATAGTTACCCTGAATGTTAATGAGGTAAATGCCCCAATCAAAAGACACAGGGTATCAGAATGGATAAAAAAACAAAACCCATCTATATGTTGCCTACAAGAAACTCATTTTAAACCCGAAGACACCTCCAGATTTAAAGTGAGGGGGTGGAAAACAATTTACCATGCTAATGGACATCAGAAGAAAGCAGGAGTGGCAATCCTTATATCAGATCAATTAGATTTTAAGCCAAAGACTATAATAAAAGATGAAGAAGGACATTATATCATACACAAAGGATCTGTCCAACAAGAAGATCTAACAATTGTAAATATCTATGCCCCTAACGTGGGAGCAGCCAACTATATAAACCAATTAATAACAAAATCAAAGAAACACATCAACAATAATACAATAATAGTAGGGGACTTTAACACTCCCCTCACTGAAATGGACAGATCATCCAAGCAAAAGAGCAACAAGGAAATAAAGGCCTTAAATGACACATTGGACCAGATGGACATTACAGATATATTCAGAACATTTCATCCCAAAGCAACAGAATACACATTCTTCTCTAGTGCCCATGGAACATTCTCCAGAATAGATCACATCCTCGGTCCTAAATCAGGTCTCAACCAGTATCAAAAGATTGGGATCATTCCCTGCATATTTTCAGACTACAATGCTCTGAAGCTAGAACTCAATCACAAGAGGAAATTTGGAAAGAACCCAAATACATGGAGACTAAACAGCATCCTTCTAAAGAATGAATGGGTCAACCAGGAAATTAAAGAAGAATTGAAAAAATTCATGGAAACAAAAGATAATGAAAACACAATGGTTCAAAATCTGTGGGACACAACAAAGGCAGTCCTGAGAGGAAAATATATAGCGATACAAGCCTTTCTCAAGAAACAAGAAAGGTCTCAGGTACACAACCTAACCCTATACCTAAAGGAGCTGGAGAAAGAGCAAGAAAGAAACCCTAAACCCAGCAGGAGAAGAGAAATCATAAAGATCAGAGCAGAAATCAGTGAAATAGAAACAAACAAACAAACAAAAAAAAAATAGAACAAATCAATGAAACTAGGAGCTGGTTCTTTGAAAGAATTAATAAGATTGATAAACCCCTGGCCAGACTTATCAAAAAGAAAAGAGAAAGGACCCAAATAAATAAAATCATGAATGAAAGAGGAGAGATCACAACTAACATCAAAGAAATACAGACAATTATAAGAACATACTATGAGCAACTCTATACCAACAAATTTGACAATCTGGAAGAAATGGATGCATTCCTAGAGACATATAAACTACCACAACTGAACCAGGAAGAAATAGAAAGCCTGAACAGACCCATAACCAGTAAGGAGATTGAAACAGTCATCAAAAATCTCTAAACAAACAAAAGCCCAGGGCCAGACAGCTTCCCGGGGAAATTCTACCAAACATTTAAGGAAGAATTAATTCCTATTCTCCTGAAACTGTTCCAAAAAATAGAAATGGAAGGAAAACTTCCAAACTCATTTTATGAGGCCAACATCACCTTGATCCCAAAACCAGACAAGGATCCCATCAAAAAAGAGAACTGCAGACCAATATCCTTGATGAACACAGATGCGAAAATTCTCACCAAAATACTAGCCAATAGGATTCAACAATACATTAAAAGAATTATTCACCACGACCAAGTGGGATTTATTCCAGGGCTGCAAGGTTGGTTCAATATCTGCAAATCAATCAATGTGATACAACACATTAATAAAAGAAAGAACAAGAACCATATGATATTCTCAATAGATGCTGAAAAAGCATTTGACAAAGTATAGCATCCCTTCCTGATCAAAACTCTTCAAAGTGTAGGGATAGAGGGCACATACCTCAATATTATCAAAGCCATCTATGAAAAACCCATCGCAAATATCATTCTCAATGGAGAAAAACTGAAAGCTTTTCCGCTAAGGTCAGGAACAGGGCAGGGATGTCCATTATCACCACTGCTATTCAACATAGTACTAGAAGTCCTAGCCTCAGCAATCAGACAACAAAAGGAAATTAAAGGCATCCAAATCAGCAAAGAAGAAGTCAAACTATCACTCTTCGCAGATGATATGATACTATATGTGGAAAACCCAAAAGACTCCACTTCAAAACTGCTAGAACTTGTACAGGAATTCAGTAAAGTGTTGGGATATAAAATCAATGCACAGAAATCAGTCGCATTTCTCTACACCAACAACAAGACAGAAGAAAGAGAAATTAAGGAGTCAATCCCATTTACAATTGCACCCCAAACTATAAGATACCTAGGAATGAACCTAACCAAAGAGGCGAAAATCTATACTCAGAGAACTATAAAGTACTCATGAAAGAAATTAAGGAAGACACAGAGAAATGGAAAAATGTTCCATGCTCCTGGATTGGAAGAATAAATATTGTGAAAATGTCTATGCTACCTAAAGCAATCTACACATTTAATGCAATTCCTATCAAAGTACCATCCATTTTTTTCAAAGAAATGGAACAAATAATCCTAAAATTTATATGGAACCAGAAAAGGCCTTGAATAGTCAAAGGAATATTGAAAAAGAAAGCCAAAGTTGGTGGCATCACAATTCCGGACTTCAAGCTCTATTACAAAGCTGTCGTCATCAAGACAGCATGGTACTGGCACAAAAACAGACACATAGATCAATGGAACAGAATAGAGAGCCCAGAAATAGACCCTCAACTAATCTTCGACAAAGCAGGAAAGAATGTCCAATGGAAAAAAGACAGCCTGTTCAATAAATGGTATTGGGAAAATTGGACAGCCACATGAAGAAAAATGAAATCGGATCATTTCCTTACACCACACACAAAAATAGACTCAAAATGGATGAAGGACCTCAATGTGAGAAAGGAATCCATCAACATCCTTGAGGAGAACACAGGCAGCAACCTCTTCGACCTCAGCCACAGCAACATCTTCCTAGGAACATCGCCAAAGGCAAGGGAAGCAAGGGCAAAAATGAACTATTGGGATTTTATCAAGATCAAAAGCTTTTGCACAGCAAAGGAAACAGTTAACAAAACCAAAAGACAACTGACAGAATGGGAGAAGATATTTGCAAACGACATATCAGATAAAGGGCTAGTGTCCAAAATCTATAAAGAACTTAGCAAACTCAACACCCAAAGAACAAATAATCCCATCAAGAAATGGGCAGAAGATATGAACAGACATTTCTGCAAAGAAGACATCCAGATGGCCAACAGACACATGAAAAAGGTCTCCATAATACTCGGCATCAGGGAAATTCAAATCAAAACCACAATGAGATATCACCTCACACCAGTCAGAATGGCTAAAATTAACAAGTCAAGAAATGACAGATGCTGGTGAGGATGTGGAAAAAGGGGAACCCTCCTACACTGTTGGTGGGAATGCAAGCTGGTGCAACCACTCTGGAAAACAGCATGGAGGTTCCTCAAAATGTTGAAAATAGAGCTACCCTATGACCCAGCAATTGCACTACTGGGTATTTACCCTAAAGATACAAACCTAGTGATCTGAAGGGGCACGTGCACCAGAATGTTTATAGCAGCAATGTCTACAATAGCCAAACTATGGAAAGAACCTAGATGTCCATCAACAGACGAATGGATCAAGAAGATGTGGTATATATACACAATGGAATACTATGCAGCCATCAAAAGAAATGAAATCTTGCCATTTGCGACGACGTGGATGGAACTAGAGGGTATCATGCTTAGCGAAATAAGTCAATCGGAGAAAGACAACTATCATATGATCTCCCTGATATGAGGGAGAGGAGATGCAACATGGGGGGTTAAGGGGGTAGGAGAAGA
>NW_022631023.1:14252671-14483466 GCF_010015895.1 Lontra canadensis
TGTCATTTCTCCCCCCACAATTTGGGATCTCTTCTGACTTGATTAAAGCATATTTTCCTGGGGTCTTTGCCACCCTTTTAGTATCTTACTTGCTCCTTCATATACTCTTATCTGGACAAAATGACAAGGTGGAAAAATTCACCACAAAAAAAAGAACAAGAGGCAGTACCAAAGGCTAGGGACCTAATCAATACAGACATTGGTAATATGTCAGATCTAGAGTTCAGAATGACAATTCTCAAGGTTCTAGCTGGGCTCAAAAAAGGCATGGAAGATATTAGAGAAACCCACTTGGAAGATATAAAAGCCCTTTCTGGAGAAATAAAAGAACTAAAATCTAATCAAGTTGAAATCAAAAAAGCTATTAATGAGGTGCAATCAAAAATGGAGGCTCTCACTGCTAGGATAAATGAGGCAGAAGAAAGAATTAGCAATATAGAGGACCAAATGACTGAGAAAAGAAGCTGAGCAAAAGAGGGACAAATAGCTACTGGACCACGGGGGGAGAATTTGAGAGATAAGTGACACCATAAGATGAAACAACATTAGAATAATTGGGATTCCAGAAGAAGAAGAAAGAGAGAGGGGAGCAGAAGGTATATTGGAGAGAATTATTGGAGAGAATTTCCCTAATATGACAAAGGGAACAAGCATCAAAATCCAGGAGGTGCAGAGAACCCCCCTCAAAATCAACAAGAATAGGTCCACACCCCGTCACCTAATAGTAAAATTTACAAGTCTTAGTGACAAAGAGAAAATCCTGAAAGCAGCCCGGGAAAAGAAGTCTGTAACATACAATGGTAAAAATATTAGATTGGCAGCAGACTCATCCACAGAAACCTGGCAGGCCAGAAAGAGCTGGCATGATATATTCAGAGCACTAAACGAGAAAAACATGCAACCAAGAATACTATATCCAGCTAGGCTATCATTGAAAATAGAAGGAGAGATTAAAATCTTCCAGGACAAACAAAAACTGAAAGAATTTGCAAACACCAAACCAGCTCTACAGGAAATATTTAAAGGGGTCCTCTAAGCAAAGAGAGAGCCTAAAAGCACTAGATCAGAAAGGAACAGAAACAATATACAGTGACAGTCACCTTACAGGCAATACAATGGCACTAAATTCATATCTCTCAATAGTTACCCTGAATGTTAATGAGGTAAATGCCCCAATCAAAAGACACAGGGTATCAGAATGGATAAAAAAACAAAACCCATCTATATGTTGCCTACAAGAAACTCATTTTAAACCCGAAGACACCTCCAGATTTAAAGTGAGGGGGTGGAAAAGAATTTACCATGCTAATGGACATCAGAAGAAAGCAGGAGTGGCAATCCTTATATCAGATCAATTAGATTTTAAGCCAAAGACTATAATAAAAGATGAAGAAGGACATTATATCATACACAAAGGATCTGTCCAACAAGAAGATCTAACAATTGTAAATATCTATGCCCCTAACGTGGGAGCAGCCAACTATATAAACCAATTAATAACAAAATCAAAGAAACACATCAACAATAATACAATAATAGTAGGGGACTTTAACATTCCCCTCACTGAAATGGACAGATCATCCAAGCAAAAGAGCAACAAGGAAATAAAGGCCTTAAATGACACATTGGACCAGATGGACATTACAGATATATTCAGAACATTTCATCCCAAAGCAACAGAATACACATTCTTCTCTAGTGCCCATGGAACATTCTCCAGAATAGATCACATCCTCGGTCCTAAATCAGGTCTCAACCAGTATCAAAAGATTGGGATCATTCCCTGCATATTTTCAGACTACAATGCTCTGAAGCTAGAACTCAATCACAAGAGGAAATTTGGAAAGAACCCAAATACATGGAGACTAAACAGCATCCTTCTAAAGAATGAATGGGTCAACCAGGAAATTAAAGAAGAATTGAAAAAATTCATGGAAACAAAAGATAATGAAAACACAATGGTTCAAAATCTGTGGGACACAACAAAGGCAGTCCTGAGAGGAAAATATATAGCGATACAAGCCTTTCTCAAGAAACAAGAAAGGTCTCAGGTACACAACCTAACCCTATACCTAAAGGAGCTGGAGAAAGAGCAAGAAAGAAACCATAAACAAAAAAAAAATAGAACAAATCAAAAAAACAAAGAACAAATTCTTTGAAAGAATTAATAAGATTGATAAACCCCTGGCCAGACTTATCAAAAAGAAAAGAGAAAGGACCCAAATAAATAAAATCATGAATGAAAGAGGAGAGATCACAACTAACATCAAAGAAATACAGACAATTATAAGAACATACTATGAGCAACTCTATACCAACAAATTTGACAATCTGGAAGAAATGGATGCATTCCTAGAGACATATAAACTACCACAACTGAACCAGGAAGAAATAGAAAGCCTGAACAGACCCATAACCAGTAAGGAGATTGAAACAGTCATCAAAAATCTCTAAACAAACAAAAGCCCAGGGCCAGACAGCTTCCCGGGGAAATTCTACCAAACATTTAAGGAAGAATTAATTCCTATTCTCCTGAAACTGTTCCAAAAAATAGAAATGGAAGGAAAACTTCCAAACTCATTTTATGAGGCCAACATCACCTTGATCCCAAAACCAGACAAGGATCCCATCAAAAAAGAGAACTGCAGACCAATATCCTTGATGAACACAGATGCGAAAATTCTCATCAAAATACTAGCCAATAGGATTCAACAATATATTAAAAGAATTATTCACCACGACCAAGTGGGATTTATTCCAGGGCTGCAAGGTTGGTTCAATATCTGCAAATCAATCAATGTGATACAACACATTAATAAAAGAAAGAACAAGAACCATATGATATTCTCAATAGATGCTGAAAAAGCATTTGACAAAGTATAGCATCCCTTCCTGATCAAAACTCTTCAAAGTGTAGGGATAGAGGGCACATACCTCAATATTATCAAAGCCATCTATGAAAAACCCATCGCAAATATCATTCTCAATGGAGAAAAACTGAAAGCTTTTCCGCTAAGGTCAGGAACAGGGCAGGGATGTCCATTATCACCACTGCTATTCAACATAGTACTAGAAGTCCTAGCCTCAGCAATCAGACAACAAAAGGAAATTAAAGGCATCCAAATCAGCAAAGAAGAAGTCAAACTATCACTCTTCGCAGATGATATGATACTATATGTGGAAAACCCAAAAGACTCCACTTCAAAACTGCTAGAACTTGTACAGGAATTCAGTAAAGTGTTGGGATATAAAATCAATGCACAGAAATCAGTCGCATTTCTCTACACCAACAACAAGACAGAAGAAAGAGAAATTGAGGAGTCAATCCCATTTACAATTGCACCCCAAACTATAAGATACCTAGGAATGAACCTAACCAAAGAGGCGAAAATCTATACTCAGAGAACTATAAAGTACTCATGAAAGAAATTAAGGAAGACACAAAGAAATGGAAAAATGTTCCATGCTCCTGGATTGGAAGAATAAATATTGTGAAAATGTCTATGCTACCTAAAGCAATCTACACATTTAATGCAATTCCTATCAAAGTACCATCCATTTTTTTCAAAGAAATGGAACAAATAATCCTAAAATTTATATGGAACCAGAAAAGGCCTTGAATAGTCAAAGGAATATTGAAAAAGAAAGCCAAAGTTGGTGGCATCACAATTCCGGACTTCAAGCTCTATTACAAAGCTGTCGTCATCAAGACAGCATGGTACTGGCACAAAAACAGACACATAGATCAATGGAACAGAATAGAGAGCCCAGAAATAGACCCTCAACTAATCTTCGACAAAGCAGGAAAGAATGTCCAATGGAAAAAAGACAGCCTGTTCAATAAATGGTATTGGGAAAATTGGACAGCCACATGAAGAAAAATGAAA
Organism: Lontra canadensis; assembly: GCF_010015895.1. Lineage (NCBI taxonomy): Eukaryota > Metazoa > Chordata > Mammalia > Carnivora > Mustelidae > Lontra > Lontra canadensis. Next base: position 14,256,559 of record NW_022631023.1, read on the forward strand.
TCGGATCATTTCCTTACACCACACACAAAAATAGACTCAAAATGGATGAAGGACCTCAATGTGAGAAAGGAATCCATCAAAATCCTTGAGGAGAACACAGGCAGCAACCTCTTCGACCTCAGCCACAGCAACATCTTCCTAGGAACATCGCCAAAGGCAAGGGAAGCAAGGGCAAAAATGAACTATTGGGATTTTATCAAGATCAAAAGCTTTTGCACAGCAAAGGAAACAGTTAACAAAACCAAAAGACAACTGACAGAATGGGAGAAGATATTTGCAAACGACATATCAGATAAAGGGCTAGTGTCCAAAATCTATAAAGAACTTAGCAAACTCAACACCCAAAGAACAAATAATCCCATCAAGAAATGGGCAGAAGATATGAACAGACATTTCTGCAAAGAAGACATCCAGATGGCCAACAGACACATGAAAAAGGTCTCCATAATACTCGGCATCAGGGAAATTCAAATCAAAACCACAATGAGATATCACCTCACACCAGTCAGAATGGCTAAAATTAACAAGTCAAGAAATGACAGATGCTGGTGAGGATGTGGAAAAAGGGGAACCCTCCTACACTGTTGGTGGGAATGCAAGCTGGTGCAACCACTCTGGAAAACAGCATGGAGGTTCCTCAAAATGTTGAAAATAGAGCTACCCTATGACCCAGCAATTGCACTACTGGGTATTTACCCTAAAGATACAAACCTAGTGATCTGAAGGGGCACGTGCACCAGAATGTTTATAGCAGCGATGTCTACAATAGCCAAACTATGGAAAGAACCTAGATGTCCATCCACAGATGAATGGATAAAGAAAATGTGGTATATATACACAATGGAATACTATGCAGCCATCAAAAGAAATTAAATCTTGCCATTTGCGACGACGTGGATGGAACTAGAGGGTATCATGCTTAGCGAAATAAGTCAATCGGAGAAAGACAACTATCATATGATCTCCCTGATATGAGGGAGAGGAGATGCAACATGGGGGGTTAAGGGGGTAGGAGAAGAATAAATGAAACAAGATGGGATTGGGAAGGAGACAAACCATAAATGACTCTTAATCTCACAAAACAAACTGAGGGTTGCTGGGTGGAGGGGGGTTGGGAGAAGGGGGTGGGGTTATGGACATTGGGTAGGGTATGTGCTATGGTGAGTGCTGTGAAGTGTGTAAATCTGGTGATTCACAGACCTGTACCCCTGGGGATAAAAATATATTATATGTTTATAAAAAATAAAAAATTTAAAAAAATCAAAATCTTATACATAGTAGGATATTTATACAGGCCAAAAAATGAGACACAAAGAAATCGGATGTTGAAAGAAAAATTAGGATGGAAGTAGGTGGCTCAGCTACAGATATTGTGGTCATGTCTCTGCATCTGTGATAGAAGTTGGAGATGATAGCAAATTGGACTGAACTGCATCTGCAACAGAATAGAAGTCTGAGCTACAATCTTTGAGTCATCCCTTTTATAACCATAAGGTAGATAAATCATGTTCATTCTGACCCTTTCAATTGTAAGTCTTTTCTGGATGCTTTTTTTGACCTTCCAGATTGTCTCCAATGAGCCTATATTAATTTTGTAATCAGAAAATGTAACTACTATCTTAACTTAGTGAAGTTAATAGGCTCAAGGATCCAAGTCATGTAGCCCTTCTGGAGCTGGGATTGGAAATGAAAACTCAGCTGCTTGTAGCAGATTTTACCCAAATGTGATACCTGGAGTCCCATTCTAGGGTCTGTGTATAGAAGAATTGTCTAGAACAGCTGAGAATGATTATTTTTGAGAAGAAATAATTTGGGGGAATATAAGAGCTGCTTCTGAATTTCTCAAAATCGTTGTGCACCAAAAGAAACACACTTTGTCATAGACTCAAATAGCGCTATACTAACCCAATCAATTGAGTTAGCATCAAGTTAAAAGCAACACTGTCAGCTCAACAGGAGTAAGACATTTTTGACATAACTAAAAGCATTTAAAACTTCTACCTTGTAGACTATGAGTTCCTTACCTCAAAAGGGGGATATGTATGCATTCATCCACTCCTTACTGGACACCTTCCATAACAGCCTGAAATCACATGTCAGTGATCAAAAGGATACCCCACTTTAGACTAGGCTTTAGATTCTGTAATTCTATTGAATCACCAATCTGTTTTTTTTCACATAATTGATTAAGTGGCTTACCAATTCACACATTAGAAGAATCGTTGTGCCAGATAACATTCTGGTATTACTTTATTGATGACATTACTCAAACATATAAGATTATCTGCTTTTCGTGTCCTGGCTCTACTTCATTGGTTTCTGGAGCTAAAAAAGTTTCCAGGCTGCAGGATTCTCTCCATGATGCTCTCATTTTAGACATCTCTGCTTGTCTCTATCTTTCCAATTTCAGAAAATTCTTACAACATAGTCCCAACTTCATATCTGGCTATCCCTGTAGTTCCAAGGAGAAGACCCACATCACCTGAAACTCTGTATCAGTATATCTGAACAGATTTGTCTGGCTGGGCTTGATTGCCTCACTCCTAAAGCACTAATTATGCCCAGGGAAATGGGGGAAAGTACGATGGCTCATTAAACCTTGGTTCATGTGACTTTTGTGTAGCTGAAGCATAAGAGACAGAATATCAGAAGTTATAAAACACATATGGCAGTCAAAAGCAATCCCCATTTCAGACCACAATAAACTTCTATCCTTTACTCTTTCATGATTTTTTTTTTTACTGGTTATTATCTAATTTTATGTAGTTACAAAAGTTATAGACAAATGCATTGGAGTTATCTATAATTGAAAAAAATGCATATTTATCTTCTCTCCATAAATTATTGAGGGGGTTTTGTGGTATAATTCAGAGTTGCACTTGCTTTAGGAGGATAAAATTCTTTTTACATAAGGTGCCCAAAGTCATTCTCCTTTTGTTATCTGACTAGTTTTTAACAAGAATGACATCATCAGCCTGACTTAAAGATTTGGCAATTAAGAAACACTGCCTCAAACCTCAAAAGCATTGCATTGGCAGAGAATGCCAGTCACAACTCTTGTCGCAGAAATCCATGGAGAGGTGCCAACGGATACTTCCATGGGACCTGACCAGGTGCCTCCTCAGTGGGCCCACCCTATGTAAAGGACCTCTTAGCTCAGGCCCATGATGCATTGCATTAACAGTACTCTGTATTGGCATATTGTATTCTGAGGGTTTTTTTTTTTTTAACTTTACTGTGATTTTGCTATTTTCCACACAGTTTTTCAGAATGGAGATTTTCTCAGTAAGAAGGGTTAATTGAACTACTGAAGTGACAATGTTAACACATCTTTATTCATTCCCTAAATTTGCTGGGAATTAGATTTAGCTAAATTTGGATCAACTGTAGTAAACACATAGACACAGCTATTTTCTTTGATGCTCAAATTTCATGAAGACAATAGTAACAAAGCATAGACAATAACTTTTTTTTTATCTTTGTCTCTGTCTTTTAAAATTGCAAAACTAAGAATTTATGAGCAAAAACATATTTTTTCATGAAAACTCATAAATTGAAACATGAACTATGACAATATTAACTGTATGAGGTAGAACATAAAATATTTGGTGTATTCCTCCCACTATACATTTGTGCCAGAGGAATTTGCCTGAACCAAAGATAATAGCTCTCCTGGAACATCTTAATTGTATCTCTGGCTACAGTTCAGACTTCCTGGTGTATATGAGGCAAGCCCTCCCTCAGGCAATCCTGGTTTCCTGGCTAACCTGGAAAATGAATGCAGATGACTTAATAGATAATTGGCTTTTTGTAGAAGGCACGATGCCAGAGAACCGAGGATCTTCCAGCCAGTTTTTACCACTCAGAACATCTTTGTGTGACACCAACTGTCGTTTGTCAAAGTTTTCCACTATGTACACACTGTGCATACTTTGAAGAAAATATCTCATTTATTTTAATTTATTAGGATTGAGTTGGAGACCTTTGAAATATTGAAAGAAATTTTATATATATATATATATATATATATATTCATAAATTTATGTGTTCATAAAACAGACCAAAAACAACATCTGCTTAAAACACTAGAAGTGATAGTTGCTAAATATAATGAAAGCCTTCCATTTGACTTAACTACTGTATATAGGCTTTTTATTACCTTCTTAATATTTTATCCAATTTTAAATTAGTAGGTAAATTAAAATAATTTAGATTATTATTTAATATTTTTTATATTTTCACAGTTGAAGCCTATGCCAAACATCATTCATAAGTAAACATAGAGGAATATTATTTTTTACACATTCATTAACCAACTTTTTGATATCTGAAATTAATGAAAATTATAAAATACAAACTCAACTTATATTTGTTTATTGAAAAGGTGAAAAGCTCATTCTGTAAATCTTATACATCTGACTAACTGGTGAAACCTTGACCAAAAATACTATTTAGCTTTAAAAAGGTGTTAACAAGTAGTTGGTATAAGCATAAAGCTACACAGAAAGTCATTTTAAAATCCTGGGACACACCCTCTAAAAATAGAGTGAGAGACTTCATTGGGAAAATTTAACATTCTTTTATGACACTCCTAATGACTCCATCCTGGCTTTTTAATCTCATTCCCTCACTGATTGTTTTACTTATTTATTCATTTCTATTGAGGACTTTCTCACTCCTGTCATTCAATGAGCAGTTCTGGGTTTACAGAGATAAATGAGATACACCTTATGTCTACCCAGATCAAGAGGCTATCAAGGTTACTGGGGACAAAAAGGTCAAATTCTTATGAAGATAGATGCCAATAGTCAATGACAATTATATGGAAGTCACCACAAAGAGGACCGGAAATAGGTGAAAAGGAAAGTTGTAATATACAGATGAAAAACATACTGTTAACAGCTGTTCCTTACTGTCCCACTTCCTTTGGATTCTGCCCTCACTCAGTTTCTGAACTTTTCCCTCAACCCCCAGACTATCTACCTGGTTCTACTTCCTTTTCCTATTCCTCAATTCTTCCTTTGTCAGCACTACCTACTTTCTCCCTCTACCCAGAAACTTTTCTGGAGATACACTTACTCTTCACTTCTTATCTGAAATAAATAGATTCACTTCCTTTGTTCCTGGCCAATCTCTCTCCATATACCACAGATATTGTGCGCTCCCAGGCTGGCCCAGGCCCCGTCCACCAATTACTCCTCTCACACTAGAATATTTCATTTCTTCCTCTCTTTTCTTTGGAAGAGTAGATTTATGCAATTCTATTTCATCATTAAAAAAAAATCCCTTTTCTCATCACATTCTTCTTCCCTTCGTAGTCAAAATTATTCTAAATTTATGGTTATTCTTTGTTCTTCTTTTCTTCCCATTACACGCCTCCAACTCTTGCAGACTGACTTCCACTCTCCACCCACCGCACCCGTGGGACTACAGATGGTAAGATTGCCAAACCCAAAGAACACATTTAAGTCTTTTTGCCAGGAAGCATTTAACACTTAGAAATGATAATTCTCCTTTAAAATGCTTCTTGGTTCTTCTTTTTTTTTTTTCTTCTTTTTTTCTTTCTCACCATTCCTTCCTGCTCTAGGTCAACAGTCTTCATTCCCCCCACCCCCAAAAGCTTCTTAATATTATTATATCATATTTTATTTTATTATAGTCTCTTCTCTTTTCATCTATACCAATTATTTCAAACATACCAGCGTATTAGTAATGACCAGTCCTTTCATTACCCAGACTATTCTCCTGAGCGTCAAATCCCTGTTTTTATCTGCCTACAAGATGTGCCCATTGCATATGCTTCATGCGTTATCAACTCAACCTACATATAACCCAAGTAACTATTATTTCTTCCATTTTGCTTGTCCTGCTGTGTCTCCTAACTTGTCGGATAGCACCACCATCCAAATCACACAGGACAGATATCTGATGACTTCCTGGATTTCTTTTCTTTCCCATCATCTCTAATTTAATCAATTTATCTTCCCTGCCATGCCTTCATTCTCAATATGTCTTGCAGCCGTTTCCTCCTCTCTCTCCATGGCTATTCTCAGGTGGGTCTTTCAAATCTATCACATGCACAATTGCATATTGATTTAATTAGTGTCATTGGTGCTAGCCTTCACTTTTAAATCTTTTATTCATAAAAGTCAGATTAATCTTTTATTTAAAAAGTAAAAACCAAGCATGTCAACCTCCAGCTTAAAATCTTCCAAATTTCATTCTAGAGAGCAGGATAAAGTGCAACCTATGTGTCAAATGGCAGGAAATGCTCAGTTGCCTGACCTCTGCTTACATTTCCAACTTAATTTCTTTAAGACTTCCTCATAGAAGCCTTTTATTCCAACCAATAATAACATGTTCTCACCTAATATAATGCAACTAGGTGTGTGTCCTAGCATTGACTTCTCTGTGGTTCTGTCAAATAAAAGCTGTTTTCTTTCCCACATTATTTGTACCACCACCTTGCAAATTCTGGAGGGGAGGGGTCTTAAATACCAATCACCCATCTATATTCTGGAATTCACTTCTCCCCTACTCTGTTTTATTTACCACCAAAACATTTAGTGAAAGCTAACATACTAGACACAGATATCCCTCATTGTCCAAATATATTTAATAAATCCAAGTATATTTAATCTGTGAATTTACATAGGAATACTACAGGTTATTGTGTCTTGGCTAGTGAGTTAAGTTAGTGAGGGAATCATCTAAAGATTAAAATAAATAATAAAATCAAGTAAGGACAGCTCATGAATTCAAACAGGGAGAGTCTGGAAATAGAGAGCATAGTGAGCTTGGATAGAAAAGACTATTTGTACTTCCTAAGTCAATTACAAGTTCCAAGATACAGTAGCTATGATTTCCTGTTGTATCCCAGGGTTTAGAATGAGACCTAAGAAAACATCAAACCTCATTAATATTTATGTAAGTTAATGAATATATAAAATACTTGTAAACAAATCTTAATTATTATCATTTTTTTTTCTTTTTGATCAGTTGGCCATAAGGAATTCTCATTGAGGTCATAGATACAGGTTGAGGAAATGATGCCAGTGCTACAGAAGTATGCCCACTAGAAACATGAGTCTTCTAGTGTCTTAAAGGATTTGAGTTCAGAGAAATCTCTTAAACCTCATTTTTGTTTCATTATTTCCATTTGATCAAATCACTTGGTATTGGGCATCTCAGGTTGCACTGAACCCATGTGTGCAATCTCTGCTATGGTCCATTGGCAATCCAGGAGTTACCGGTAAAAGAAAATAATTAGTCTCTGACAAGGGAATGGCTTTACATCTAATTCTAAGGTTTTCCACTCTATTCCTTCAAGGCTTTCCATAAACCTACGTAATACTTGATCTACTTGGTCATAAAAGCCATGTGCAATAACAACTCTTCTCCACTCATCAGAAATTAGTTGATTTTATCAGTTTAGTGGACCAGTGTGGAATCTTGCAGAAAAATGAGACAAATTCCCTAAGGAATAATTTGGGCAGACTCAAGATTTGATGTAACTTTGAAGTAAGATTCTGAAAATGTTTTACTCTCCTTCCTAAGTGAAAGCAAGTATCTTTAATTATTCACCATTTATCAGAATAGAGGAAATGCATTTTCCAGACATCAGGAGCTATGTTCAAGTGCGCTAGAAAAGAGACTGCTTCAAAGTTGGCAGCTCCAAAGGAGTCATCCCTGTTGAAGTTTATGATAACTCATTTTTATCTCTTAAGATCTACCTGACCTATAAAAGACTGAATCGGTAAAATAATGGAGATCTAACCAAAATCAACAAGTCTGCGTATCTTTCATCTCTTTTGATAAGGCAATAATCTTTGTCGTATTGGTTTTACTTAGCTGGTTTTATAAGGGGAAGGAGATCTAAAGCTACTAATTGATCTCGCTTACCAGATTACTCTTACTTCCCTTGCCAGAGAATCAATGTAGGAATCATGTCCATTGGCATATTTGTCTATTCCAAGTACACTCTCCAAATCTTGGAAAATAAGGAGAGCATGAGTTTTAGATTCTTCTCCTGCTTCCCCTTGGGTCCTCTATGAAATCGATTTAGAACAAATCTCCATTTATCACCTGACTTTCATAAGTCCTCACTTTCCCTGGTCTTCTAACTCTCCAGAGTTCAGTTTTAGCTCATAGACACTGTCTAATAATTTACAAATGGTCTGGTTATTTATTTTTCTTCAGAGAAACTTTTACCTTGATAAATAGCCATAAATTTCTTTGGGGAAGTCTAAGGGGAAGATTTTCAATACCCACTCTTTGCATTATCACAGAGTTTCTCCACGTGGCACTTAGCTTGCTATAGTTCAAGGGGATCTAGGATTGGGAATTAACTGAAGTGAGATTAAATAAGAGGCCATAATTTTATCATGTTGAGTCAGTCCTTTCTATGCAGGGCTAGATTTCTTTTTCCACCCACAGTACAGTTACACCCTTATTGGACTGGGCACTATTTCATTTCCATGGGTTCTGTGATCATTTAACTACCTCCAAAGAACCTTTCAGGTCAAATCAATCTGGTTATCATTCCAGCCTTGCTGTCTTTTGCAGGATAAGTGTAACTGAATGATGCCACCCTGCGATCTTCTTGGTCAATTGCTCTCTTTAATCTGTGGCAAAAACAAAAAAAAACAAAAACAAAAAAACAAAAAGGCATAATAATTACATAGCTTTCCAAGGCCACTGGAGTTGCACTTTACCACTGTTACTTTTAATTTAATGATGAGGGCGTACTCTGAACCATCTCCTATGACACAGTAAAGAGAGTCACTTATGACAAATTTACTATAACATTCCCTAAAGACAACACAAAATCCAGGTTTTATTAATAACAAAATAAAAAAGCAACCAGAACCTTTCTCATCTCCCAAAGCTAGTAACTTGCATGTCAACCTTGGGTAAAGGCAACCATTTTAATAAAATCAGCCAATACAAAAAATATATTTCTCTATTTCTAGGCTAACATTTATAACCAGTTTTCACCCATATCACTTGTTTGTTTTTCTGAAATAAGCTAAAAAAAAAAAAATCTTGCCAAAAACTTTTCTATGTAGACTTGGATTCTTATTTTTCACAGAGCTTGCTGACCTGGTTAAAGTTCTGGGAGCTAAGATAGCTCATAGGGAAGAAGCATGGAGAGAAATGACATCCTTTTTCAAGATACTATTCCAGACGCGCTTGTAACTAATGCCTTTAAGCATTGAGGAACCAGCACCTTCACAAAGGGCAGGAAAGTCTGCTTCTGCTGGCAGACTTGTTAGGGTTTGGGTACCTGGGTATTAATAACTCATCTAAATATTCCCAAATCACTATTCTAATTCTCAAGTTTCCCTTTTGCCCAATAATCACGTAACATAATGAATCCAATTTATGTTATAATTGAGTAATAAACAGAATGAGACTCTTAAGTTAATTTTTTGCTATAGTAGCCTTGAGACCTAAGGAAATTAGAATATTCTTTAAGTTAGTCTCAGAAAACTTTACATTCTCTGATAATGCCTTGAATCAAGAATTTCAGGAGCACCTGGGTGTCTCAGTGGGTTAGGCCTCTGCCTTTGGCTCATGTCATGATCTCAGGGTCCTGGGATGGAGCCCTACATCGGGCTCCCTGCTTGGTGGGGAGCTTGCTTCCCCTCTCTCTCTGCCTGCCTCTCTGCCTACTTATGAACTTTCTCTATCTCTGTGTCAAATAAATAAATAAAATCTTAAAAAAAAAAGATTAAAAAAAAGAATTTTAAATGTTGACTTTACCCGTTTCTGTCCTTAAGTTCCCTATTTCAACTTAAAGGACTTCTATTGCTCTTGACCCCAGTAGTGGTCTCTCCTAACGCTAACTTGATCCAACAATTTCTTGCCTCAATTTGGCATCTCATACCAGTCCTAGCTTCCAATAGTTAGTGGTTTCTCACCATACAAATATGCAAATATGCAAACAGTTCATGGAGACATTCCTAAATTCCCATCTTATGAAAGGTCTATTGTACTTTACCAATTCTGCTATCAATTATGATGTTGGTCAGTGTTGGATTTTAAACAGAATCTACTTTAGCTGGTTTAAACAGATGCAACTTTGAGACAAAGATTTAGGAATTTACAAACCTGTTGGAAGGGTGAGAGAAGGCATTGAGATGAGCTCCTAGAAATAACACCCCATTCACTAATCACTCGTGTTCTGCTGAGTTTGCCCTTTCTCTGGTAAGACACTGGCAATTGGGAAGCTGCTGCTATGCCATTCTTGAGCCACACTATTGGCTGCCATGCTTGACAAAGCTGTTGCTCCTCCTACAGTTAGCTGATGAATTAAAAAGCCAACAAACACACCATCTTTGCTATGATGTGAGTCACCAGTGGATATCTCACACCATGCCTGTCTCAGTGATTCAGTTCCTAGTCTAGATCTCATAGGAGTGTGTCTGAAAGGTAGAATCAAAATCAGATCCCAAACCCTATCTATGAGTGGAAAAAGGGACTGTTCATTTGGCCTTCTGTCTTTTACATCCTGTAAACCCTTGGAATGGGTATTAGCAGAGTCAATCCAAGAATCCATAACATCTTTTAACAATTCTTGGGCCATTGCTTCCTGTTGTGAAGGAGCATTATATTCCATACTCTTCTCCTGTTCTCATCTTCAGTTACTTTAATAAAATGTTCTAGTCCCTGACATTTACTCCTACTCTGGCCTGCAGCTTTTATATCTCATTGAAATAGTTTTACTAGTGACTTAACCCAATCATATTACATTGTATCAATTATCACCCCTTTTGATTCATGGATTAGTTCTGTTATCCTAGCAGTCATTCTCTGTTTCCCAACATCAGCCCTGAATGCCCTTAGTTCTAAACTCTCCATCATTGTCATCGAAGTGGTGCTGGGGGGCCAGAGGAGAAGAAAGGATGTGTGAGTTTGCAGAGAAAGGTGAGGTGGGAATACATTGAGTCATGTTGTTGTTTAGCATCTGTTTGCCAAATAAAATAAAAACAATATTATCTACTGAGAATGACAAAAATGGAAGTGAGTCCTAGAGTTTGGAGATAATAAAAGTCAGAACATTGTGGAAAGTGTTTCTAATGACTGCTCACTTTCTCAGTTTTCTGTCTGACATACTTCTGTTTCACTTTCTATGATGTACAGAATCCTGAAGTCTGGTGATAGAAGCAGAAACTTCATCAGTCTGGTTACTGCAGCCAAGCCCCCCTCGCGTGAAATAGCATGGAATCTATAGCATTTGTTATTTTAAGCCAATAATGTTTAAGGATTACATTTTCTGGAGCAAAACAAAAGCTTGTCTGTCTTTTTAAAACAATAACTCAGCTAATTGCCATAGAAATTCAATAGGATTGCTGAGAAAAATAGAAAACTCCCTTGTGTTTTTTTAAAATTATGATAATTGATCTTGTTAATTTTTATTGATGATGTCTTCCTCTTTCTTTCTTCCTTTTTCTTTCTTTCATCTTTCTATCTTCCTCTCTTTTTTTTAACCTTTTTCCTGTTATAGCAATGCTTGATAGCCAAGGCATGCAAGGGGAAGACTATACTTGTAAGATATTGCAAAAGGCTTAAAAATATAAAACAAATACATTCTTAGTAAAAGCATTGTTGAAATGATTGACTGAAATTGAGACTATGAGGAAAAAGAGCCAAAGATGATCTAAAAGATGGGAAGAAAATATACTTAAAAAAGAAACAAAAATCATAATGGAAATTAAGGTATGGTTCAATTGAGAAAAATAACTTTGTGGTACCAGATATAGAATCAAAGCAGTTCAGGTGACGGTGATATCTAAGGAATGACTGAACAAAGAAAACAATAAAATGATGTAGTGAGAGTTGTTGAAATGGAGGGACTGTGTGGAATTCGAGGAGATGTCGATGGGGAGTGTCATTAACATGAACAGTATTATCCATTGTGAGAGCAAAAAACACTCTGTGAGTGTGTGTGTGCACGTTAGATTACATCATGCAAAATACGGCACTTGAGATTTTCCTGAGTTATGTTTCCTATTCAGTGCTCAACCTTTTTATTTCACTTCCAAGAAAAATGAGAAGAAAATCTTATATTTCATAATCAATTTTTTAAAGATTTTATTTATTTATTTGACAGAGACACAGAGAGAGAAGGAACACAAGCAGGGGGAGTGGGAAAGAGAGAAACAGGCTTCCAGCCAAGCAGGGAGCCCGATGTGGGGCTTGAACCCAGGACCCAGGGATCATGACCCGAACCAAAGGCAGCTGCTCAACGACTGAGCCACCCAGGCACCCTCATAAAAATTTTTTTGATAATGAGGTTATCTCATTAAAGTTCATGTGATAAAAAAATGTAGACAATAGAACTTTCTCTGTACTTTTCTGTCCTCCTTTAAACTCTTTCTTTACTTTTAAAGATACATTAATACTTCACCAGTGTACTTTTTTTAGTTTACATATACTTTAAAAAATGTCCGTTAAGAAAATAGTATTTTCCCTCAATTCCTGGGACATTTCTACATACCTCAAATACAACAATGGAAGCATGAGATGTGTACTTCTAAAAGTTATATAGCCTTCTATTTGATATTAATAATGATTGTTTTGTTTTTGAAGTGGAGCCACATGTGAATATGTTACAGCTCTTTAATGGAATGATCTGTAACCAGCCACTAACACAAATCTGAATTAGGATAAAAATAGGTTGCCTACAAATGGGTCCAACTGGAGACAATTGCTAATAGAATTATTATCCATTCCTCAATTCCCACATGCTATTCTGCTTTTCATATGAGCAGGTAGGTCGTTTTCAGGATCTGAAACCACTGACCTCTATTATAATCTGTTATGCTTTTTAACTTTTCACAAAGGAGAAAGATGATGCTATTAATCCCAATTAAGAGAGTTCTCTCTCTGTATCTGTATTTTGTAAGATTAGACACTAACGTTTTTATCTCTGCTTATAAACCAGAATGGGTTTATTTGTAAATAAATAAATTTTATAAATTATTATACAATAAACACATTCTATAAATTGGAATGGATTTATTTCTATGTTTATTTGTAAGCCAGCTCATAAATTGTAGACAGGGTCCATTCATTGTAGCTATTTCCTGGGAGTGTAGAAATGGATTTTCACTCAGAGACTGTGTTTGCATTTCCCTCTCTTCCCATCAACAAACTCTAATCTCTAAGTCCAAGAGGAAGTAACATGGAGTGAGTGAGCTATGACAGTTTAATTTATGTAATGATGGGATAGGTAAGAAAACGAGTCTTTGGCCTGCTCTACCAATGGACTAGAAGCTTCCTCTTGGTACCAGGAAGGGGAGAAAAAGACAAGCATTTCAATGCCAGTGATATGCTGCATAAATGGATTATCTGAGGACAGTGACCCACGATTTTCTTAGCCCTTTGTTTTCATGAGAAGGCACACTATGCAGTAACTTTCTGAATCTAATTGTGCTGTTTTCTTAACTAAGATGGTTGTAGCTGTCTATCACAGACCACTGTGCCTCCTAACCAATTCATTTGCACTTGGACTGATGGAGGGAGAACTTACTGAAAAAAGATCTTAACAGCAGAAAGAAACATGTTAAAATGAACTCACTTGAATGTATAGAAACAAAGTGATAGAAGGTGAAAAATAATGAAAACATCAACAATGTGACAGACACGGAGGTTTTTTTTTTTAATTTTTTTTTCAGTGTTCCAAAATTCATTGATCATGAACCACACCCAGTGTTCCATGCAATACGTGCCCTCCTTAATACCCACCACCAGGCTAACCCAACCCCCCACCCCTCTCCCCTCCAAAACCCTCAGTTTGTTTCTCAGAGCCCACAGTCTCTGATGGTTTGTCTCCCCCTCTGATTTTTAACACAGAAATAAGGCAGGTTGAAGCACATTTTTCCAGTTTAGTTTGCAGCAATGGTAAGGAGCAATTACAAAGCCTGCATCAGTATTACGTCAAAACATTCCATCAATCAGTTCGTTATTTCAATCAATGAAATAAATAGTTAATATAAGAAAATCCATTTTAACAGTGAAATCAATAAATATTTGATTGAGTGCTTGACTCTTTAAATGTCATATAGTACATCTTATAAGATATTAGCAGAACAGAAAAATGTCATGCGGGGAAAGAATTAACATAACATGATGAAAATCACCAACATTAAGTAACTAAAAAACCTTCTATCCTAGAGGAGAAGAAAAAAAGATGAGCTCCAAGGCTGTTGTTTATTAAAAAACTCTGAGCAGTAACATCCAGTTTAACACTTTAATTATAGCTAATGTCAAGCAAGGCAACAGGAAAAACTAATTAAACCAAATATTTCATTTATTTCAGAAATACATGTCAGTATAACTTCATCTATTATTCACTCAGGATGTGCAGAGGAAATAGAGCCTACAGTCTAACTGAGACAAAGACAAAATATTATCATCTCCATACATGGGTTTTGTCCTTTCAAGAGTAAACTACCTCAAAAATTCCTAAACCTGGAATTCCTCATAACAAGCAAGTAAGGTGGAAGTTTGGAAGAGCAAAATGCCTTATGTCCCTATGCATAAAAGGGAAATGCAAGCTGATAATTGTATCCATGGTGGAAAATGCATGTCTTCTGACCTAAGCTTTCTGGGGGGGAATAAGAACAGGTTCCTTGTGCTCCTGGCTAACTCTCTTAGCTTTTAAGAAAAAATATGGGTCCAATTTAGGGTAGCCATCCACCATTTTACTTGTGCATGCTAGAACAGTGATTTCCTAACTTCATGTGTAGGTGTGGGCCAGGGTCTGAGATGAGATTTTGTATTTCCAACAAACTCCCAGATGACCCCACTGCTCTGGGTCCATGAAACACTCCATATGTGAGGCTTTCATGTAAAGTACATAAGGTAGAATAATGTGAAGCCTAGACATCACCTTAAGTGACATGTCGTGCAACTTCTCATTTTATAGAGGTGAAGAAATGGAGTCTCAGGGCAGCATGTAATATAATTCTCACAATTATTTATTAACTGACAGAATTAAGATAAAAACTCCTGACTCACCATCAAGGGTTCTTTCACATAAGCACAGGTACATTTTCTCATAAGCAATGAATAGAAACCACCCTGAATCTTAGTCCTCAGGACACTGTGGGATAAGACCCACATCACATACATTTTAACTTAAAATATTATGATGTCAGTTTTGAAAGTAAATTTGAAACTTCCTTTCAACATAGTGTTTCCCTTCTGAGTATTTTAAATTTCTTGTCTGTGGTTCTAGCTTTCATCTATTGAACGTTTACATTCAGAACAAGGTTCACCTAAAATAGCAAATCATTCTTTTACCAGGACATATGTCTTTGTAAGATATGGAGGCCAATTTTAAATGGCATGGATGGAGCTAGAGAGCATAACGCTAAGTGAAATAAGTCAGTCAGAGAAAGGCAAATGACATACAATTTCACTCAAATGTGGAATTAAAAAAAAAAAAAAAAGAGCAAAAAAGAAAAAAAAAGAGAGAGAGACAAGCCAAGAAACAGACCTTAACTAGAGGGCAAACTGATGGTTTTCAGAGGGGAGGTGGGAGGGTGATGGGGGGAATAGTTGTTGGGGATCAAGGAGGGTGCTTGTGATGAACACCAGGTGTTGTATGGAAGTGCTGAGTCACTATATTGTACACCTGAAACTGATATTACACTGTGTGTTAACGATCCTGGAATTAAGAAGCAAAAGGCCACATGTGAAATATCTTAGAAATATGTCTGCACATGTCAGGGCAAGCTATGAAACTGCAAAAGGTAACATTAAACCTTCATTCACTCACACACTCATTTAACCAGCGATTACTGAGCAATTAGTTAGGCAATATTTCCAAAGAAGAATAAAGTGTGACACCTGCTCTCTCAGAGCTTTTAATCCTGTGGAGGAAATCAGACATGGATGCAAGAAAGAGTAAATAGTAACAGACGTGGTATAGCTTACAAAGTTCAGAGCAGATAGAAGAACGAGTTTGAGAGATTTGGGGAAGTAAACTAAATAAAGCTTAAATTGGGTCATGAAGGAAAGTGTAGACAGACAGAAAGAAAGGGATCACAGTTGTCAAAATACCACCTTGCAAAGAAAGTATGGAGAATTGGGATGAAATGGAGAAAGACTAAAACGGAGTGTGGAAGTGAAGTTGGAATATTTGAGTGCCCCATGCCCATTCTCCTTCCTCTCATCTCAGATAGGAACCGGTGGACAGTAGAGGAAAGGCAAAGGCATCTTACTGCCTCCAGTATCTACAGGGTCTCTGAGCAAGGAGGACAACTGATGAGTGCTTTCCACCATACTGCTTTATGACCCCACATATGATCTCTTGGTGAATGTTTCCATGTGCTCTTGAGAAGATTGTGCACTCTGTGTTGGCTGCATTTATTGTTATATAAGTACAAATTTAAATACTCAATCAGATCAAGTTGAGGAATGATATTACCCAAATCTGCTATATCCATATTGTTTTTTAGTATATTTATGTTATCAGTTATTGAGAATGGAGTTCTCAAATCTCTAACTTTATTTGTGGGTTTATTTCTAATTTATTTCAGGCAGTTTTGGTTCCATTTATTTTGAAATTCTGCTAATGGGTGCATATATATTTAGAGCTGTTATGTCTTCTTGATGAATTGGCCATTTTACCATTAAGAAATGACCCTATTTCTGGTAATACTTTGTCTTTAAGATCATTTTGCTAGGGATTAATATAGCCATTCCAGATTTCTTATGATTAGTATTTTCATGGTATTTCTTTCCATTTTGTCACTTCTAGCCAATGTGCATCTATTTTTAAACTGTCTGATTCCTTGTCTGTGAGAATGATTTTCATTCAAAGATTAAGAACAACTTCTCCTTTACCCCTAAAAGTCTTCCCGGATTAGTTAGTCCAGCGACTTTGTTATTTAGACTAGCTTTCCAGAGAATTTTGTTACTCTTTTTTACTTTTATTTTTATTTGTTTGCTTGTTATTATTAGGTCAGAGTATATTTTTATATACATTACTCTTTCTGGATGAACATTTTATGATCAATGATGAATACATTCTTCTGGCTCCAGAGTTATGTGTTATCTGCTTATATATAAATTCTCTTTCTCATGGCTTTAGTCTAAAGGAAACTCTTTCCTTAAAATTTTGTTTTTCAATGCAGCTTGGTCCAGCACCTACTTCAATAGGTGCCCTTAAAATACATGCCAAGTAAATAGATTGCATGCCTGGCATGAACAATATGAAATAATTCATTTGATTGAATTAGCATTTTTGTAAATATAAGTGAAAACTAGACTTTCAGAAAAAAAAATCAAGACCTTATCAAAAGATTACCTGACTTTTATCTATGGTTTCTCCCTCTGATTTTCTTCCTTTGCTTTCTAATACTTGTCTCTGTAGCATGGAACTGACTCATTTCCCTCCTCTTTAATTAGCCTCTCCCTTACTCAATGACTCATATAATTCTTAATTCCTTCCCCCCAAATGCCAAACCCTCCCTAATTCCTTCTACCTTAGATTTGTATTTTGTTTCCTCCACCTTTGTTGATAATCCCAACATGAATTATTAGTCAACTAGACTTGAGGTGACCAACCCTGCCTTGCTCCTTGGCCCCATGAGGCCAGCCTGTTCCTTAGCAGGCCTACCACCCACCATGTTTAGTGTAAGGTTTTTTTTTTTTTTTTTTTTTTTTTTTCTGGTTTTTAAAATAGATACACAGAGAAGCAATCCTATGACCTTGCTAAATATACTTTTATAAAAGATTACATTAAAACTCTCTCTTCTGAGAAGAGAACCAAAATAAGGCTAGCTCACTTGGTTGGAACACTGTCTTAGGGAGGCATTGAGTGTCATGTCCGAGTGACTGAATTAGTTTCATTTTACACCAAGGCCAACCTTGCCTAGCAATTACATAGCTCTGGATTCAAACTTTGCTGGAATAACTGCAGGAAAATTATTTCATTCCTTGTGGCTCACTGGTCTCATTTAAAAAATGAGAATGAACGTACTTATCTCATAGGTTTGTTGTTGGGCTCAAATGTGATACGTATGGAAGGTATGTAGCAGTGTTGCTATCCTGGTAGAGAGAGGAGAAGCAATAGTTGCAGTAGTAATAAACACTTTTTCTTTTCTTTTCAAGTAAGCAGGCATATCCATGTACATCCAGAGGGTCCGTTGTGCAGTTGTGCCAGATGACAATCAGAGGGGTAGGTCTCAAAGAAGTGAACTTATTCCAAGGAAAGGGTAGAGTGTTGTCATGATCTTTGTTCACAGGAAGGTGTTCTTGTATGAGAATGAGTACATTTAGTTCACTATAGGTAAGCCACATCCCCTTACCAGTTCTCCTGCATTTAAGCCAATTCTTTAGGGAACACATGGCCATCCCATGAAATATCTCCATTGATACAGACAGCTTTGGAACCCTTGTACACAAACAGGACTGAAGAAAGCTGGCTCGCTTGGAAGTCTCATAAAAAACATACTGAAAATTGACCAAAGAAGAAAAGACAGGGGCATAACATAAGGAACGTAGAAGGAACAGAGAATATGGATCCTTCAGGCCAGATCAGTGAGCCAACACTCACGACTCTATGGAATTCTAAGCCCCTTCTATGTCTCTCATCAACAGTGCACACAGAACATTTGTAAAACAGTCAGATTTGGGGGTGTACTGTAGTTCCTGAGCACAACCTTATGATGATGACTTCTCATGTATATTTTATACCTATGGTAGGAGGAAAACAGGGTTTAATGTTTGAAGTAAGTGATAGCTAAAAGGACTACTGTATTCATGCCACTTAGGGAATCCATATACCAGCTTAAAGAAATTTGAGAGGATCTCCTATTCCCCAAATTTTTTAGATGGGTCTGGAAAAAATAAATAAAAATAGTTTATGTATTTGTGATCCTGTTTTAACATCAACATAAACTCAATTGAAAAAGCATGTTATTACATGATATCTGGGGATTATCCATGGCAAATTACTTTAAAAATATAAATAGTAATGAGGTGCACCTGGGTGGCTCAGTTAGTTAAGCATCTGACTCTTGATTTCGGCTCAGGTCATGATCTCAAGGCTGTGGGTTGGAGCCCCACCTGGGGTTCTGCACTGAGCACAGAGTCTGCTTGTCCCTCTTCCTCTAGTCCTTCCCCTGCCCCTACTCATGCTCTCTCTCTCTCTCTACATGGAGTGGGGGAATGGGTTAGCCCAGTGATGGGTATTAAGCAGGGCACATATTGCATGGAGCACTGGGTATTATACATAAACAATGAATCATGGAACATTATATCAAAAACTAATGATGTACTCTATGGCGACTAATGTAACATTAAAAAAATGGTAATAAAATAAGTAAATAAATAAAATACTTAAAAATATAATAATAAGGAATAATTTAATTATTGATTGTAAGATGGACAAATAAACACAGAGCACTTACTACTTCTAAATTCACTAAAGTGAATTCCTTGAGTATAGACTAGAGTATATGCATTTAAGTTGAATCTTGAGCTTGGAAAATACGAAGTGCTCCATTTTTAAATTCTCGCTAATAGAAAAATTAGAGTATAGTCTGATTTCTAGGAGACACTATCACATATCAGAACATCATTTAAACATAATTTACAGGCCTTGTCTCTTCTAAATTATTTATTTTAACATTACTAAACACTTCCCCAAGAATGCCCTACGATAAAACAATATCTGAAGAAATAGCAGTTTAAGATGATTTTATGGGCAAACAAATTTGGTAAATTTTTATTATATCCGTGTCTCAATACTTGGTGATTTGAGGAAGCCATGAGCATAGAAAAATCTCAAAGAATTTCTACAGTAAAGAAAACTTAATAGGCTTAACCTAAAATTTTCAAAACCCATCAACATGGAACTCAGTTATTTGAAATAACATGTTCTAAATACTTGGAACCTCACGGTTGGAAAATGCTGCTATCAATATATTTTTTGAAAAATCTCAAGTTCTAATTAGTTGTGTTCCTATGTTTTATTTCCTTAACTTGTATCAAGGGTTTAATTTTAAATATCATCTCACAGAATTATCAAGATTGGCGATAGATTAAAAATGCGTAAGGATCCATGTATTATTTGGTGCATAGTTGTCTCTCAGTAAAAAGATTTCACTTGACTGAGCACAACTAATAATGTGTAACTGATTCAGTTGGATATTGATACTAAAGAAGACATGCATTTAGAATAACAGTTTTCAAAATAATTTTTACTTTTATCCACTGTTAAAAAGAAATATACACACATATGTATGTGTATATATAACATTGCTGGTAGAATCCATATGTGAACACAGTGTAACTAAAAGTCTCAAAAATACACTTATTATCATCTTTTTTTCAATGTAGTCTATACCCTATTCTGTGGTATTCTAGTCTACATCTTAATGTTAAATCTGACAATGTCACAATGAAATGATTTTGTAGGCACTAATGATTTGAAAAATTCAGTACTAAAAGAACTTAGCAGCCATAGCAAAATTCTGTCACTTAAATATGGAATAAAACTATCTGTTTACTGCATAAGTTTAGAAGTGGCTATTGTGACATGGGATGGTTC
Organism: Lontra canadensis; assembly: GCF_010015895.1. Lineage (NCBI taxonomy): Eukaryota > Metazoa > Chordata > Mammalia > Carnivora > Mustelidae > Lontra > Lontra canadensis. The sequence goes on from NW_022631023.1 coordinate 14,277,131, forward strand.
ACTCCATGCCCACAAGCCACAAATTCTAATTAGGAAATTCATCTATGGGGTTGGTGTTCAGAATTGCTTTTGAAAATAAGAAGTAATTAAAGTGATCTACCTTACTTAGTGATTTGCATAGACCAGCAATGTGTCTAAAGGGCTACACCTGGCATCTCAAAGGTCCTATTAGAAATGAATATTTTAATTATCATAGTGTTTAGTATAATTTTTTTTAACTTTTTAAAAATAGAGTCCTACATCTTTGATAAAAATTCTTCCATGTGTTTGCCTCATAGATAATTACACTGGGATTTCTAAATCCATGTTTTAGATATAGAGTCTTAATTTCTGATATTTTTGTCACTGAAAAATAAAATTGTACAACATTTTCATATGTCAAAGATGATGGTTAAATTCGCATTTTTCTTCTATTGTAAGATTTTTTGATTGACAGATTGATAAACAATGTTTATTCATTAAAAAATGTTTATACTGAATTTCTAGACAGTGCCCTAAGAAGGGGGGATATCTGTATGTATCTATATCCCAAATAAACATTTACTTTCTGTGAGTACCTCCATACATTTCCTGAAAAACAACAACAACAAACATAAATCAAAGGAAATGGTTCAAATGTTCACAGAAAAATCTATGAAATAAATAAATGCATTTTTAAAAGTTTCCAATTCGAGGTAGCTAAATTGATTTATAATCTCCAATTTGTTATGCTCTTCTCTGGGGCAAAGCATATAAATCTACAAAGTCTTGCTCAGCTTTCCTAATTATGTAACCATGCAGTGCTGAATACAAACTGTCTCAACTCTATACAGAGGGCAAAAGAAGAGTGCAATGTTGAAAATAAACAAAGTATAGTCCACATAAACATGCAAGCCTATATGTGCTACTGTACAAAGTAAAATCATAAGCATCTTCATAGGATATACTTTCATAAGTGTACCTATTGTTTATCTTCATCTTTCATCCTTAACTGGAGTTCTCTGGGCTACTCCTATTAAATATTCAGCCTAAGTCTCTTCCCTTGAAAGGAACTGGTGGAAATGCTCCAAATTATATGACTACACAGCTTCAGATGTAAAAGACAGCTGGATTTTAAGCTAGTTCTACAGAGAATGAACTAGTAATGTGGTCATTTTTTAACGAATGCTCCTGGGATGATCATTGTTTATCAGTTTGGATGTTGCAAAATTTTGAATGGGATCAGCACTGATTTTTCTATTGTGCTGTTTACAACAACTATAAGGAGTTATTCTTTTTATGTAGGCACAAAAGAGAATATCTGGGGAAAAAGAAGATATAAGGTTTGAACCTAGGAATTTTTATTGTCAGAATTATTCCAAATGTCAAATAAATCCTAAACAAATGGAAACTTAACCCCAGAAGGCTTTCCAGAGATCACTAACTCTAGTCGGGGTTCACATAACCTTTTTTGCCAAAAGTTTGCAAATACTTCCCAACATAATAGGACTGGCTTTTTAGGCATTTCATTCTAATGTTTCAGAAGATTTGTAGAACTGTAAAAGAGATAAGCACACAGATAATAATTTGACTATGAGAAAGGATGGGCAGTACATTTTAGTTTAGTTAGCTTATAAGTGCAAGATATTATCAATGCAGAAGTAATAGATGTTCTCAATCTGTTTTATTTTCATGTTTTCATGGTTTAACCACACCACTGGCCACATGATTCACTAATAGTGTCTTGCAACAAGTGAGTCTATCATTTATCGTCTGTGGTTTTTGGCAATGATCTGTAATTCCAGTGAAATATTTCCACATGAACCCCAGTAATAGAAATTGTACTTCTTAGTTTAGATTAAGATGCAAATCTCAGTTCATAAGTAAAAGGCAATGTCACCGTAGCTATAATGCTTTAATTATAAATTCCAGAAAAAGTCATTAAAATGAAATTAACATAAGTTTGTGTAACATTTTTTTTAAAGATTTTGTTTATTTATTTGGACAGAGAACACAAGCAGGCAGAGAGGCAGGCAGAGAAGGGGAAGCAGGCTCCCTGCTGAGCAGAGAGCCTGATGGGGGGCTTGATCCCAGAACCCTGGGACCATGACCTGAGGCCGAAGGCAGAGGCTTTAAACCACTGAGCCACCCAGGTGCCCCAAGTTTGTGTAACATTAAAAGCAGAAATCCAAGTGTGATTTTTGAGCAAATATTTATAAATCATGAGCATGTTGTCAACATTTAAAGAGGAAGGGAGGGGTGCCTGGGTGTCAGTTAAGTGCCTGCCTTCATCTCAGGTCATGATCCCAGCATCCTGGGACTGAGTCTTGCATTGGGCTCCCTGCTCAGCGAGAAGTCTGCCTCTCCTTCTGGCCTTTCCCTCAGCTTGTGCACACATAATCCCTCAAAATTAAAAAAAGTATATTTAAAAATAAATAAATAAATAAATAGGAAGGAAAAGGAAATCCTTATGTAAGGAGTAAAATGTAGAAATTAAAAAGTAATGATAATTGTAGAATTTTCACAAGGAAAGGGTTAAGAAGATTGAAAAGATTATTATTAGTTGAAATACTAATTATGCAAAAGCTAGAATAGATCAAAATGAAAATTCAGAAAACACCTCAGATAGGATTTTTGTTTAGGAAGAAACAGCACATTTTACAGAATAACATAGGAATATTGCTATTAGAATTCACAAGGAACCTACTATCACCTATCAAGTAATACCAAGTTAAAATCTCATTAACAACAACAACAAAAAAGATTAACCAGGTGGTTACCCAAAACAGAATTATAGAACAGCTGAATAGTAATGACAAATAGTGAGGAATTATCAAAAATATCATTCTGTCACTAATATCACCACTGATACAAAAAAATGAAATGACATTGAAATCAGGGTAGATTAACTGATGTAGAGACACATTATAGATCGAGAGGGTAGAGATTGTGCTTTATATTTTTCTTGTTGACCCCAGCACTTAACATCATGTTGGGCACACAACAGGAGATCAATAAATACTCAGAAAATGATTGATCCATCCACAAATAACTGCATGAGCCGATAATTAGTTGCCACAGGGAAACTAGTCTCTCAGTGTTAGTCTTCCACACCAATTAAAATCAAGGAGAAGAATATACAAAGGGCCTTCTCAACCTTCACAATTTTTTCTTTGAAGAAACTCCTACCATCATATCGATCACAATTCTGACATTGAGGAATTGACTATTTCTTCTTACCATACCATATGGTCAATTATGATTTTGATAAAATTCATAATCCGTGCAAAGTAGATTCTGTCGTTACAGGCGATAGGATCAATTACAAAATACTGAATTTAATAATTTCTTTGGCCTATGTTTTGCTTATCTTGTTTCAAATTTCTTCATTCTGCTCCCTGTGTCTTCACCAAAATTTCTTCCAAATCTCCCATTCACACAGACTGTCTATGTATGTTGTTTCGGCATAATGGGTCTCTTTTGGCCCAGATTCTAGATTTGGTTATAGGATTTATATATGACTTATATATTTATATGATTTATATATGCTGATTTAAGGACCACTTTAATTTCGACCTTTGACCCCACCACACACTCACACGTGCATGCATGCGCACACACACACACAAAACACTGAGCTTTTACCGTTCAACTTCTGAGCTCTTTCTTTGCAACGCCTCTAGAGAAAGATGCAGAAATCATTACATTGGTCTTTGCTATCCAGTTTTAACCTGGCTCCCCTACACTCGTCAACAATTCTGTTCTTTCTTAAGGATCCATATAAGGTCATCCAGATCCTTATTATTTCACTTACATGCTTACATTTCCCTGTGGCCAGACCCCCATTCTGCAGAGATGTTCTTACCTCATATTTCCATGAAGAGCATTCCAACCTGAATTTTTCCATTTATCTTTTTTATGTTGATATAAATCTGTACCTAGGCCATTTGTTCCTTCATGTATTCAGTGAGTAGTCACCAAGTAATTACCTCCTGGTGGCCTTTTGAGAGGTACAGTGATGAACAAGATGAGTAATGTCCTCAAAGAGTTTACTTTCTATTGGGGGTAAACAGGAGATGACAATAAATTATTACAATTGCCATGAGTAACAGATAAAGGATAGTATAGAAGCACGTAGTATTGGCATCCAGGCTGGAATTTGTTGTATGATTCACGATGACTTCCTGGAATTAGTGACATGTACTTTGAGATCTCAAATGTCAGTAAAAATTAACCAGAAAAGTGGAGTTAGATGGAATGGGGCATGAGTTTAAGGCATGAGAAAATATTTTTGCGAGAGAAAGTGGAGTGGAGATGGGTGGAGATGGAGATGTGAAGGTGGGGTAATAGAGATATCCCTGGAGACGTTGGCAGGGATCCACCATGAAGGGTAGGGGGAGAAGTTAAACATACTGTTTATGAAGAGTAACCCTGCAATAACACAGATCTGGTTTACATCATTCACAAGGTTATCCTAAGAGTAACATAATGTCTGGCAAACAGTTAGGTATTTAATACTTTAAAAAAGGTAATATTGGGGGATACCTGGGTGGCATAGTTAGTTAAGCATCTAACTCTTGGTTTTGACTCAGTTTGTGATCTCAGAGTCATGGGATCGAGACCCTAGTTGGGCTCTCCACTCAGCAGGAAGTCAACTTGGGGCTCTCTTTCTCCTTCTCCATCTGCTTCTACCCCTTGCTTTCTCCCTCTCTCTCTCAAATAAATAAATAAAATCTTTTTTAAAAGGTAATATCGTGCAACTTAAGGAGCTTGTATATTATATAGAGCCAAGTAGGCAGCTATGGAAATGCTTTATCCAGAAGAATGATGTGACTTAATTTATATCTTAGGGCTGTCTTGTGGATTGAAGAAGAAATGTAAGGAGATAGGTGGGTCAAATCTAACATCAAAGGCATGGGTTATGGGACTTTCTACAATAATCTAGGCAAAAATTATAGTAACCTGAATAGGTATGGTGGCAGTATAGGTGAGAAGACATGGATGGGTTTAGTAAATGCTTAGGAAATAAAACCAAAAGGAGGTGTTAATAGATGGCATACGAAAGCAGAAGGAAATGGGAAGAGCAAGGACAACATTGAAATTCCTGGCTTGCCTAACTGGGTGGAGAGTGGGCTATTACTGAGACACGGAACACTGGAGAAGGGCAGGATTGTGGATGTCAGGAAGAAATAGCTTCAGGCATAGATATGTTGAAATTGAGGCTCCGTGGAATCTAGCACCCAATCTCCAGGTCAAGACAGAAATCTGAACCATTATTCAGAATTAGGACTCACATGCTTGTGTGTGATAGCTGAAGCCAGAAGAGCAACATACAGGATTATAGACCAAGTAGGAAGAAGAAAGAGGAGAAAGTTAGTAAAATAATCTGAAAGATAAGAAGAAAGCCAGTAGTGTGTGTCATGAAAGCCATGCTTTGAAAAGGGGAAAAGATATCAATTTGATTTGGTAACAAAAGGGCATTAATAATATTGATAAAACATATGTCTGTGGAGTCTTATGGCAGAGAGGGTGCAAAGCTGTGAGTAAGAAGGAAGACGGAGTAAGAGTGGGGCAGGAAAATTCTATGTAAAATAGAACTGGTTTGATTTGGCTTTGAAAAGAACAATAGAGAGAGCCTGTAGCTGAGAGGTAGAACACACATAAAAGAAAATATCTTGTGGATGCGGGGGTGGGGACCAGAGAATATAAATCTTCAGGAATGGACAAGAAGTCAGTGCAGAGGGCTGCTTGCAAAAGCAAACCTCAAAGGCAATAAATAATGACACAACATTTTGAAAGAGATGTAAAGAGATGCACCAAAATATCCAGATGAGGGGTTTGGTCTGGAAAGCACCTTTTCCCTTCACTTGTGCTTTAAATCCTTCAAATTTCTCAGAGATCCTTCCATTTTGGGTACTTTATCCACAAATAGAGAAACGTCCTTATTTGGTGTGTGGGGGGGTAAAGTTTACTCTTTTTCCTCTGTCTCCTCTAGTTATTGACACCACATCTTTTACACACAGCTTCAAAAATGTTGTAACTAAGGGCACCTGAGTGGCCCAGTTGGTGAAGCATCTGCCTGTGGCTCAGGTCATAATCCCAGGGTCATGGGATTGAGCCCGACATTGGTGTCCCTGTTCACTGGGTAGTCTGCTTCTCCTTCTTCCTCTTCTCCCCCCTGCTCATGTTCTCTCTCTTTCTCTTAAATAAAATATTAAAAAAAAAAAAAAAAAACCATATTGTCGCTGTTCACTACCTCCATTTTCCTACCTGGCCTTATTCTCATCCACATTGCCATTAGTATTTTGTTCTTAGGATTAAATTATCTCTACCAAATGTCAATAGTCATAACGCCTTGTCTCAAGGGACATTTCCTCCTCTTCTTTCTTATTTCACTTCATATTAAAAAGGCCAGTACATTTAACCAAGTGCTCTTCTTCATAACACTTGTCTACTTTGACCTCTATGACATTATTTTGGAAGACCCCCCACTTCTCTAACAGTTCCCCCCGTTGATGTGTGATCTGTGCCCCATCCATTCATTGCCCTCTATTTTTCTATCTCTGCCCTATTTTATTCGGTAAGCTTATTCACTTCAACATTTAAGCTTTTATCTTGATGCCCTTTCCCAAATCAATATCCTAGCTTATTCTGGTTTCTTGTTACAAACACCTTTATAATATTCCCTTCATTTGTCTCCCAATTATATCTCATCAAGTTAAGCACTGACTTCATGGTCATTCCCTCTTAGCAAATCCTTTCCCATTTTCCCCACTTATATTACTGGAAATACAACACAGCAGGTACAAAATTTGGAAGCCATAAAGGACTCTGTTGTTTTTCATTTCTATTGTCTGAGCTATTACCAGATCCCATGACTTAATAGCATCTCCACTACTTAACCCCGTCTTCACGTTTTTCCTGCTTCCACCCTAATCTTTGTTCTAATCAACATCTAGAAAGTTGCAAAATCTCTTAGTCTTTGTGTTCCCAAAGTCAAGTCAACATGCCCATCTTTGCCATACTTGATTGTCATGGAGTCTAGTTTTTACCACGCCATTTGCCTTATCAAGAATCTCATTACTGGGGTGGCCTGGGCAGCTCAGTGGGTTAAGCCTCTGCCTTCAGCTCAGGTCATGATCTCAGGGTCCTGGGATTGAGCCCCAAATCAAGCTCTCTGGTCAGCAGGGAGCCTGCTTTCCTCTCTCTCTCTCCCTGCCTAGTTGTGATCTGTCTGTCAAATAAATAAACTCTAAAAAAAAAAAAAAAAAAGAATGCCATTACTTATTGGATCAAGAAACAAATATTGGTGAAGGTGTGGAGAAAAAGAACACTCATGCACACTGGTGAGGATGTGGAGGAAAAGAATACTCAGTGACTGGAAAACAGTGTGGAATTTCTCAAAAAGTTAGAAATAGAACTATCATAACATCCAGCTCACTCCGGGGTGTTTACCCAAAGAATACAAAAACACTAATTCAAAGTGTTTATAGCAGAATTATTTACAATAGCCAAGATATGGAAGCAGCTCAAATGTCCATTGACTGATGAATGAATAAAGATGTGGTATACATATGTGGTGGAATATTATTCAGCCATAAAAAAGAATGAAACCTTACCATTTACAATGACATGGATGGTGCTAAAGAGTATAATGCTAAGGGAAGTAAGCTAGACAGATAAAGACAAATGCCATATGATTTCACTCACCTGCGGAATTTAAGAAACAGAACTAACAAGCAAAGGAAAAAAAATTGAAAGAGAGAGTCAAAGCAAGATTTAGACTTTCAGTTATAGAGAACAATCTGATGGTTACCAGAGGGAAGGGGAATCAGGGGATGGATTAAACAGGTAATGGGGATTAAGGATTACATTTGCAATGGGCACGGGGTATTGTATGAAGTGTTAAATCACTATATTGTACACCTGAAACTAGTATTACACTATAGGTTAACCAACTGGAATTAAAGCAAAAACTGAAAAAATTCATATGTTGAAATCCTAAACTCCAGTAACACAAAATATGACTATATTTGGAGATATAATGTTTTAAGAGGTAATCAGTTAATGTGAGGTCATATGGGTGGGGCCTAATCCAGTATGACTGAAAATTAGGGCATAGACAAGTACAGAGGGAAGATCATGTGAAGACAGGAGGTGAAGGTGGTCATCTGCAAGCCAAGAGGGAACATTTCAGAAGAAATCAAACCTGCTGACAAGTTGATTTGGGACTTGTAACTCCAGAACTGTGAGAAAATAAATTTTCTCAATTTAAGCCAATGAATCTGCTGTACTGTGTTATGGCAGCCCTAGTAAACTAATGTAGCACCTTTCTCGGTGCATTTACATGTAGAAGCTGAGAACTAAGTGCTTGAGAAGCCTGAACGAAAGGAGTCTGATGAAGGGTTAATGTGCATAATACTTTAGCCTCAGAGTTCTCAGAGTTAACACACAAAATAATGTACATTGTCCACTCGAGGCATAAAACCAGTAACACAATAATAGTTAACATTCAGTGATATTTTTCTATGTGTTAGACATGCTTATAAAAGTTTTAGAAGCTACTACTTTGTGATAGATCTATTATTTTGTTCCATCCTCACAATGCTCAATTCATGAATAAACGGGGACTCAGAGAATTTAAGTGATGGAGGCACAAAGACAAAAAGTGACAGAAAGGGGTGCCTGGGTGGCTCAGTGTCTTAAAGCCTCTGCCTATGGCTCAGGTCATGATCTCAGGGTCCTGGGATCGAGCCCCACATCAGGCTCTCTGCTCGGCAGGGAGCCTGCTTCCTCCTCTGTCTCTGCCTGCCTCTCTGCCTACTCATAATCTCTCTGTCAAATAAATAAAATATTTTTAAAAAGTGACAGAAAGAGGTATCTAACCAAGTAACTTAACTTTAGAAAACATTCTCATAACTTTTATACAATCCTATTTCTTCATTTGTGTATATAATTTCTATTTTTCATATATATATTTGCATATGTTGTTAACACTTCCTTGCAAAACAAAACAAAACAAAACAAACAAACAAACAGAAACTATCCCAGATACTTGTCCTAGTAAAATGTAAAATTTTAACCTCTCCTAGTTCCTCCTTCTATAGGAACAAAATCAAATTTGGCTGTTTCAAGTCTTCGGTTAACTATATATGTAAAATTTGTTTCCTTTTTTTTTTTCATTTCATTCTTTATCCTTGTCATTTTCTGACATCTGTATTTAAAAAAAGCGTGTCTGTTTTTGTGCATATTTTTATTTTTCTAATTGTTAAGTTAAAAATAATTCTTAACCCCCGTCTCAAGCCTTATCAGAATGAAAAGAAGAAAAAATAATTACCAACCAAAAAAAAAATAGAAAGAAAGGAAGAGTGGGGGGAAAAAAAGAGAAGAAAGAAGAAAAATAAACTTACATATGTAATCATTTGACCTTAGATTAGGCAAAATAATCTATGTTGCTAAATATAATAGGTAATATTGTTAAATCAGATGAAATAAATCTACACTGATATATATAATAAACAATGTTGTTGAGGAATGACAATCCCTCTAAGGAAGCACAGGTTCAAATTGAAATACAGCTGCCACACCAGAATGATCTATTCAATGTGACTCATATGCAGCTTTGGCTTTCAAAGTCTCTATCTGATGTTAATCCTTAAGGAAGACTCTTCAGTAGGTTCTTGTCAGACAACTAAGTACTTCATAAAATGTCAACTACTTTAAGTTCCAGAAACACTAAAAATATAGAACATTTTGTTCACCTTAGAAATTGCATCAGACTGGGGGACCTGGGTGGCTCAGTGGGTTAAAGCCTCTGCTTTCGGCTTGGGTCGTGATCCCAGGGTCCTGGTCTCTGCTCTGTGGGGAGCCTGCTTCTTCCCACCACTGCCTGCCTCTCTGCCTACTTGTGATCTCTGTCTGTCAAATAAATAAATAAAATCTTAAAAAAAAAAAAAAAAGAAATTGCATCAGAAGCATCATCAAACTACCAAAATAACAAAGACAGTTGAGTTGCTCTCTAGGGGTTTGTGGTCACAAGGTTATGTCTGATACACACCCAAAATGATAGAAATACTTCAAAAATTTTGTTCTGGCTTAAGAAGAGGACTGGAACAGACCTTATCAATAATATCTTTGGAAGTTCTAAAGGTGATATGTCATCTGTTATGGAATTGTAGGACCTCCAAGTTGGATAAAGAGCTAAAGGTCACCTGGTCAGAGGATCACACTGTATCAGAGTATCTGAAAAATATCCAAAAAGGAGAGTTTAGTTTTACTAAACTCCTTGGACTGGCTAAACAACTTCTGTAAAGATTTAAAATTATTTTTTAAATAAGATTTATTTATTTATTTTAGAGGGAGAGAGAGAGTGCAAGGGGCGGAGGGAGAGAAAGCCTTAAGCAGACTCCCCTCTGAGCCGGGAGACTGACATGGGGCTCCATCTCATGACACTGAGATCATGACCTGAGCTGAAACTGAGAGTCAACTGAGCTACCCAGGTTCTTCTATTTTCTTTAAGTTGGAAAAATCATTGCTTCATGATTTCTATCCATCAACCCCACTTCTGACATTTGTTACAAACATTATTCAATCTTCTACTGGACAAACTTTCACAAATTTAAAAGAACTGCTATGCTACTCTGAATTTATCTATTTGTTATATTAATATCCCTCAATTTCTTCATCCCTTCTTCTATAAAATATGGGCCAAAACTTGTACGTTCTGTGGTTTCTTAGCAAATATCTAATCTAGTTTTTCAGATTTTTAAATGCAACATCCAGCATTAAACCTAATTCTGTATGGGATGACTATATGTTGAGCTTGTTGTCTTTTATAATCCAGCTGTTCATTGCTATATTGTTGAAAATCCATGAACTATTCTTTCCTTTTAGCTTTATCCAAATGTAAATGGCATTGGATAAAGGAAGAAAATGGTCTGATAAGTTTAATTACACAACATATGTACATGTATATTTTACAGTTATTCTCTGTTTTGTGCTATGAGCTGTGTACATCTTCACCTATCTTTCTGAATTTTTTTATTTACTTATAATTTATGGTCTTCTATTTTCCAAAAAATGAATACATCTTGATCCACTACCTTAAAATAAGGTTCAGAAAAATAACAATTGTCAATATTTAAAAAATTTTCATTTTCTGTATATTGAGTACTTAAGAATAATGTCTTGCTAAATATTAAATGCACTAAATATGCAATGAGTTTATTAAAACCAGTAGTTTTATAATATACCCTAAACAAGTAAAATGAGACCAAAATTTTTTTTTTCTTTTTTTAGAAAAATCAATAAATTTCTTATAATGCTTTTAAAAAAAATAAACAAAACTAAGTTCTTACATTTTGAAAATACTATTTTGATCATTTTAACTCTGGGTTACACAAAAATTTTTCCCATATAGTTGTTTGATAAAGAATATGAAAACATCAGCAACGTAACCAGGCTGTAATATTTTTTCTACAGTAAGGATTAAACATAGCAAATGGCAAGAATAATCTACAGTGGAAATTTGCCAGTGTTAAAAAGAAAACTGTACTTTTTACATTCATCCCTTTTAAAATTCTAGTGATTAGTGATGAGTAAATAAACATGTATTAAACATATCTTAATTGTTTAGGAGATTGCATTTGAGAAATAAGAATGAATAGGTAAAAAACTATTTGGGTATATCTTCATGACTTTGGATTTGGCAAAGGGTTCTTTGACACCAAAAGGATAGTCAACAACAAAAACAAGAAGATAATAGATAAAACAGACTTCACCAATATTAAATACATTTGTCCTTCAAAGGACACCATCAGGAATGTGAAAAGACAACTGACAGAATACGAGAAAATAAGTTCAAATCATGTATCTGATAGGAGACTTATGTCTGGAATAAAGAACTCTCACAACTCAATAATTATAAAAACAAATAACCCAATTTAAGAATGAGCAATGGATCTGAATAGACATTTCTATAAGGAAGATGGAAAATGGTCAATAAACACATGAAATGGACATAATTCATCATGAGGGAAATGCAAATCCAAACCCCAGGATACCACTTCACACAAAGTATGATAGCTAGAATAAAAAAAAAAAAAAAAAGACAGGTAACAAGTGTTAGCAAGGATGTAAGAAAATATAACCCTCATACATTGCTAGTAGGAAATGGGAATAGGGAACATCCTGGAAGTTCTTCAGATAATTAAATATAGAGCTATCACATGAATCAGCAATTCCACCCCTAGGTATATACTCAAGAGAAATAAGAACATATTCCCTCAAAAACTTGTACACAAATTTTTATAACAGTATTATGTATAGTAGCCAAAAAGATGGAAGTGACCCTATTGCCTATCACCTAATGAATGGATAAACAAAATGTAGTATATCCACACAGTGAAATATTATTTGGCCCTAAAAAGGAATGGAATGCTGATGTATGCTACAACATGGATGAAACTTGAAAATATGCTAAGTGAAAAAAGCTAGTGACAAGGATCATATATTATATGATTATATTCATATGCAAATCTGTAAGAGCAAAGTCTATAGGGACAGAAAATAGATTAGTAATTTCTTAGAACTGGGGGGACAGAGATGAAGATAAGGGGTTGATAGCTAAAGAGTACATTGTTTCTTGATGAAGTGATGAAAATGTTCTAAAACAAGGGTGGTGATGGTTGTGCATGTCTGTGACTATACTGTAAACCATTTAATTGTATAATTTAAATGGGTGAATGATATGACATGCAAATTATATCTCCATAAACCTGGTAAATAAAAACATTCTTGAGAAAGGAAAACAAGCTTGGAAAACTTGTTTAACCAGATATCAAGACTTATAGAGAGCCATATTAATAAAGACAGTGTGCTAGGGTACAAAGGTGAGCACATAAGTCACTGGAAAAGAGTAGAGAATGTACCTACAGATACATTTGAATGTTTGATTTATAACAACCATAGTACTGGCGAATGGTGGGGAAGGATGGTCTTCACAATAAGTAGAGGTGGGTTAATAAAAAAAAAAAAAGAAAGAAAATATAGAGCCTATTTTCAAGGATCCCATGGTCTTGACCCATTATCAGACATCAACAAGGTAAACTCTGGTGTGTAAAGGGAAAATGAAGTCCCAACAGCATGATTTAAAACTCTCTCTGCCCTACACTAAGTGGACCTACTCAAACATTCTGACAGTGCTAAGAGACACACAGAATGATTTTAGCACAATGGAAAAGCCTGCAGAGGGTTCTGTTAATTTTTTAGGATTTTTTCCCCTGACATTTTATTTTATTTTTTTAAGTTTTTATTTATTTATTTGAGAGAGAGAGTAAGAGAGAGCATGAGAGGGGAGAAGGTCAGAGGGAGATGCAGACTCCTCATGGACCTGGGAGCCCGATGTGGGTCTCAATCCTGGTACTCTGGGATTATGACCTGAGTCAAACACAGTGGTTTAACCAACTGAGCCACCCAGGCGCCCTCCCTGACATTTTAAAAAGGAAATGACTTTGGGGTGCCTGGGTGGCTCAGTCAGTTAAGTGTCTGACTCTTGATTTCAGCTCAGGCCCAAATCTCAGAGTCATGGAATCAAGCCAGCCTTAGGCTCTATGCTCAGAATTTGCTTGAGATGCTCCTTCTCCTTCTGCCTGCCTCCCCAACTTGTGCTCTCTCTCTCTCTCTCTCTCAAATAAATAAATGAATCTTATTTATTTATTTACATATTTATTTTAATTGTGTTTAGTTAGTCGACCTATAGTACATCATTAGTTTTTGATGTAATGTTCAATTCATTATAAATAAATCTTAAAAATAAAAAAAAGAAAAAATGGATTTGAAGGAATAAGCCCCTACGTATTACATTTGCTTTATTGTTTTCATCACTCCTCTCTGCCTCTCTTCTAGCTAAAATGATCTTTGGCTTTTAATTTTTCTTACTACATGCCATGTTCTACCATAAGCTCTCTGCTGCCTCCAAAGACCCATAGTGTCAAACTTAAATGTGATAAGCAGCCTCACAAGCTCAGATGTTGCCTTAATTTCATGCAGTCATTTTTTATAGTTTTCCCAATATGCAGTTTGACTACTTTATTCAGTTGCAGATGGTTTCGGAATGGGTTTTTCAGCAAATATGAGTGGAAGTCAATAATATGTAATGAAGTGCTAACATGTTACTATTTATGAGCTTCAAGGCTACATTTTTGTCAAGATAATCATAGAGTTACACCATATATCAGATCGAGATAGGTTTTCTTTATAGTGTAATGTTTGTGTTTTGGGGAAGGGCTTTTTTATGCCTTTATAAAGCTTGAGGCAATAAGCTTCTCTCTTTAAAGGGCCATATATATTACTTCTAGCTCCTTAAATGAGTTGTAAGCCATCTTAACTTTGCACTGCCTTACTGAAGACAACCTTAGAAATGTTGAATGTATTTAGAAAGTAATATGTTAATACCTGTCAAGATACTAACTTGTGTATAACATTTAACACCATAGTTTTTCTTTCAAGGATTTATCTTAAAATAATCCAAAAGTGGGGAAAAAACTATATACGTAAGTATATCTAGTATATTATTATCCATGCTGGCCAACAAAACAGAAATAACCTACACATCCAATAGCATGAGCAGGGGCTGAAGCAAGTGTCATAAACAAATTATGACTTCTCTATTGGCTGAAATTATGGAACCACCAAAGACTATATAAAAACATGGGTAAGTATAAAGATTCATAAGCTCATACTAAGATTCATACTAAGATTTTTCTTAGTCTAACAGTAGTTGGGCAAACCTTAGTTTTATAGGTAATGTAGGATAAATTCCAAGATGTTAAAGACAAAAGTTTGGGCCAATATTTTAAAAAATATTTTTAAATGATTAATAATATATTTAATAGGTGTATGGTATTTTCCAGGATAAAGTCAAGTTAAAATTTTGGGAGCAATGGACTTGCCTTCTTTGGTGAGCATTTGTCACTGCTTGGCCACCCAGTACCAAACTTCCTGGATATCACTACTTCAATCTTCCCTTTGGAGGAATCTCTTATATGTATGCACTTTGGAAGTAATGGTCATTCTTTCCATATCCTAGTGCTGTCAGGTGGAAGACATGTGAATGAGGATTAGAAAATCTCAAGCTTTCTCTTAGGACTTTGAAGTGTTTAATAAATAACATAACAATAAGGGGTTTGTTCAAGTTCATAAAAGCAGTGCCTGGTTATCCAGCTTTTTTCTTTAGCATGAACTTCATTATGGCTCCTGTTCCCCAACACACCAGACCTCTCCAGATTGCACAGATTGTCCTCCATCCTTTCTCTTTTTATCCCAG
Organism: Lontra canadensis; assembly: GCF_010015895.1. Lineage (NCBI taxonomy): Eukaryota > Metazoa > Chordata > Mammalia > Carnivora > Mustelidae > Lontra > Lontra canadensis. Next base: position 14,292,414 of record NW_022631023.1, read on the forward strand.
GAATCTTGAATTGTTCCCATTACTCATAACCTAGAATCCTTTCTGATCTATGGGCACACGTATGACTTCACATATTAAAGTTGCTCTCAATTATACATGTTAGAATAATACATAGCAACTGACAAAAAAAAAAAAAAGTCAAACATGAGGAGAATTCTGAAGTGGGATAAGAGAAGCAGATAAAGAATCAAAACCAACAAAACCAGAGTGAGAGGACTAAGTTTACAAATTCAGTTTAAAAACAGTGGGAGAAATAGGAGTTAGCTTGAGCTACTACAGGTAGCTAAGGTGGGCTTGATTGAGACTAAGCAAAAGCTATTTGTATTTGAGAGAATGAACACTGTCTTCTGGCCATAGGTTGTTCTAGGTTGTAATGAACATGGGTTCTGTTTTATTTTTATTTTGTTTTGGCTTGTTTTTTTAATTAATGTGCGTTTTTGGGGGGAGGGTGAAGATATTTCTTGATGATGACATTGTTCTTCTTGTTTAGAAAACATTATCTTTCTGCTCAGGCATCTGGAAGGGTGACTCAAAAGAAGAACATGATGGTTTTCTGTGTTCCCCTAATCTAAGAGTCTTGGTCTGATCTCTTACAGGAAAAAAAAAAAAAAAAAGATATTCGATAAAACTAAAGCATTTGTTTTAACAAAGGAAATCAAACACGCAGACCTAAGGCTGCTTCTTTCTAGAGCCTAGGTGAGAACATTTAAAACCAAGGTGAGCAGTGGGCCATTCCTCTCATTCTATCATTGTCTACCATAGAACTTCACCAGCCCAAATACCCTGAGTAGCTATTTCCAGAGAAATGCTTTGCCCAGTGGAATCATTCCCAGTGGAACAATATTTTGTTGAGAAAGGAAGTCTCATGTGCATAGTCTTTTGACCCCTATTTGGCCACTTAAGAATGGGCCTTGAGCCTGTAACACTTCCTTAGCAAGAAGTGGCTGGTGGAGAGAACTGCTGGCCATGAGGGACTCACATACATTATTGGAGCTGATTTTGTTCTGTGTCTTCTCTATGTGAATGAAAATATTATTCCATCCAGTACTTGATCATTTTACTTTCCTTGACAACTCCGATACCAAGACACAGTAAGCAAAACTGTTTGGATTTCTGCTCCTGGTGGCTGACATTGTGATGGTCTTTTTTATCTTCTATGTAAGTTGGAGTCCTTCCTTGGTAATGGTGTCTTGTCCACAGTGTTCAACTCTACACACTCCATCTGGCTGAACTGTTTACTCATGGAAAAACAAGCATGGTGGCTATAGTCAATTATTTCCTGGAAGTTTCTTGTTGGCCTTATAAAAGGTTTTCCCAAATATAAAGGAGAGAAACTCTGAGAAGAGAAACATAATTCTGAAACAGCTGAAAGGAGAACTCCAAACTGGTGAAATTTAGATACAATTATTAATGTAACTCTTCTGTTTCCACAAAACATATGGTATGAGGACATTTTGGGTTATATTTAAAGTAAGTCACATAATTATTTTATGATGGTAGCTTGTGCTTTGTTAGTCCCTACTGCTTTGAAAATACAACAAAGACAGTCACAAAACCATTTCTCTCTCCTTCACCACACCCTTCCATCCTCTGGCACCCAGACTTCTAGAAAGCCCAGTCTTGATAAAATACTATCTATGCTATGACATTCTTAAAGAGCTTTTACATGTTCCCAAATGTGGGCCTGCTAGTTGCCATGTTTTCTCATACTCCAGATTGAATCCTATTACAGGATTACAGTCTTTGCTGCTACCACTCAGCTTCATGGTTCATCTCTGACCCACTTGCCAAGAGCAAGATCACTAGGTCTCTGGACGCTGCTTCTTTGTGGGCTGCCAATTTCTAGGCTGTTGAATTGCCGTGAGCTAGATGCACCAACTTCTCAGTCCCCCATGCCCTTTCCCCTCTCAGGATCCCATTGGGCTTCCACAGTCATCCCCTAAATCAGGATACATATTTGCTGGCCCCTCCCACCACTTGTTTATATTCTATTCCCTGTCCCCTCACTGTTTTAGGAAGATTATAGTTCTTGACACCATTAGAGTGTCCTCTCCAAGGCATCCTGTGAAATCCCTGCTTACAGACTACCTTTCTACTCTTGTATTTTTCCTGAAAATTTTCTCTTGGATTTGTAAGGGGAACCAGAGCACCAAAACATCCAGTATAAAAGCATAGACTTCCTTAGTCAGGTTCAGAAAATGTCTTAAGATAATATAATTCTTATACTACCATGGAAAGTTTTAAAAAATAATGACTCTGAAGGCATACAATCAGGAAATTTGATTCCTTTTGTAACCTACTAGATAGTGAGCATGAGATAGTTAATCAGGAGGTTTGCCTAAGGGTCTTCAGTGAAACTACAGTCCTCAAGGGTATTTCTCTCTGCATTGTCCCAACAAAGACTTTACTCTTCTTCACTAGAATGTACAGCATGCTTTCCAATCAGTGCAAAGAAGAGAGAAAAACAAGAGTGTGAGACACACAGCTGGGCTCTCAGATTTGTTAAGATGCAACTGGGGCTCTCCCAGGTGAGGAATGAAAACAGGAAGCTATCATCTTATCAAGGCTACTGGAGAAAGCAAACCTTAACAATAATATAAAAGTCTTGGTGATAAAGGACTCTGTGAACAATGGCATAAATACAGTCCAAGAACACACAGTAAATATTACTTAGTGAGACCTCGCACGGAAATCTAACATCCCATCATAGCGTTCTGTAGTGCTCATAGTGCCTCCAGAAAGAGCAGGGTGGGACACTGTAAAGAACATCTCTCTGACCTGGAAAGAGGGAAAATGAGATGTAAGGTTGTCTACCGATTTAACAAGGAAAAGAAATAGCACTTTATATCCGAACCTGTCCTCTAATCCTTTCTTCATATTCTTTATTTTTTGTGGTATAAAAATGTATCTTTACATATGTTGTAGAAGAACAGGGTAACTGAAGATTTAGTGCCTTGCAGCACCAGCTCCAAGGTCCAGAGAGAAACCTCAGAGACTCCAGGAATTTAAAGGGGGCTTGGAATGAATAGATATGTGGCTTTTTTATTATTTCAGGGGGTGCCAAGGTGAAAACAAACAAACGAACAAACAAACAAAATAATGGGTTTCGCTGTCTTTTTATGTTATTTAGGTTTGGTTGTATTGCTTCCCATAAAATTAACTTTAGCTTTTAAAAATGAGTGTGTGTCTTAGACCAATGGAACAGAGTAGAGAGCCCAGATATGGACCCTCAACTTGATGGTCAAATAATCTTCGACAAAGCAGGAACAAATATACAATGGAAAAAAGACAGTCTCTTCAATAAATGGTGCTGGGAAAATTGGACAGCTATGTGTAGGAGAATGAAACTCAAACATTCTCTTACACCATACACAAAGATAAACTCAAAATGGATAAAAGACCTCAATGTGTGGCAGGAATCCATTAGAATTCTAGAGCAGAACATAGGCAGTAACCTCTTTGACATCAGCCACAGCAAGTTCTTTCAAGATATGTCTCCAGGGGTGCCTGGGTGGCTCAGTGGGTTAAGCCTCTGCCTTCGGCTCGTGTCATGATCTCAGGGTTCTGGGATCAAGCCCCGCATCGGGCTCTCTGCTCGGCGGGGAGCCTGCTTCCTCCTCTCTCTCTGCCTGCCTCTCTGTCTACTTGTGATCTCTATCTGTCAAATAAATACTGTAGACTCTAAAAAAAAAAAAAAAGATATGTCTCCAAAGGCAAAGGAAACAAAAGAGAAAATGAACTTTTGGGACTTTATCAAGATCAAAAGCTTCTGTACAGCAAAGGAAACAGTCAACAAAACAAAGAGGCAACCCACGGAATGGGAGAAGATATTCGCAAATGACAGTACAGACAAAGGGCTGATATCCAAGATCTATAAAGAACTCCTCAAACTCAACACACACAAAACAGATAATCATGTCAAAAAATGGTCAGAAGACATGAGCAGACACTTCCCCAAAGAAAACATAGAAATGGTTAACAGACACATGAAAAAATGTTCATTTTCATTAGCCATCAGGGAGATTCAAATCAAAACCACACTGCGATACCATCTTACACCAGTTAGAATGGCCAAAATTAACAAGACAGTAAACAACAGGTGTTGGAGAGGATGTGGAGAAAGGGGAACCCTCTTACACTGTTGGTGGGAATGCAAGTTGGGGCAGCTACTTTGGAAAACAGTGTGGAGATTACTTAAGAAGTTAAAAATAGAGCTTCCCTATGACCCTGCAATTGCACTACTGGGTATTTACCCTAAAGATACAGATGTAGTGAAAAGAAGGGCCATCTGTACCCCAATGTTCATAGCAGCAATGGCCACAGTTGCGAAACTGTGGAAAGAACCAAGATGTCCTTCAAATGATGAATAGATAAAGAAGATATGGTCCATATATACAATGGAGTATTATTCTTCCATCAGAAAGGATGAATGTCCAACTTTTGTATCAACATGATGGGACTGGAAGAGATTATGTTAAGTGAAATAAGTCAAGCAGAGAGTCAATTATCATATGGTTTCGCTTGCTTATGGAGCATAAGGAATAACACGGAACACATTGGGAGATGGAGAGGAGATGTGAGTTGGGGAAATTGGAGGGGGAGATGAACCATGAGAGACTGTGGACTCTGAGAAACAATCTGAGGGTTTTGGAGGGGAGGAGGGTGGGAGTTGTGTGAGCCTGGTGTTGGGTATTACGGAGGGTACCTATTGCATGGAGCACTGGGTGTGGTGCATAAACAATGAAATTCTGGAACACTGAAAAGAAAAAGAAGAAGAATGCAGAAATAAAAATGTGCGTATGTGCATGCACATGCATGCCTGCCTGTCTGTCTTAATAGTTTCACTGACTGGGGGAAAACTGGCTCTCCTCTTTTCCCACTTTCCATTGTAATGTTTTATTGGACTTGTACCATAAACTAAAATTTACTGTCACCAGCACACCTGAAGCTTAAGGGAACAGTACAAACTCTACATTTCCAACTTCAATGCATATGGAAGGGGGCAGAGTCTTGGGCGAATGTCTCGAACTCAGAGGCTTATCGGGGCCAGGTACCCAACAAGTGAAGCAACTACTGGATTACAGGACCCAGTTCCTCTTCAACTCTAGTGCATTATTGGAAGAGACTCTGGATTTACTAGGAGAATCAAAAATAAGGATTTTTATTTAAATTATTTTTATTGTGAAATACTGGCTTCCTCTTTTTAAAAAATGATGTCAGCCAAATACTATATTCAAAATACAAATTCTATGGCTGGAAGTTTTGCTATCTCACTTGTCTGAGCTAAAAGCTACTTTCTGGTGGGAAATAATTTGGAAAGAAAGATGCTGAGGATTGACAGAGGCAGCCTTGAAATGAAGACATTTTGGTGAGAAAAGTTTTCACCGGGAGAACAGGGGAAGCTAGATCTAATGCTAGTATGTTTACTGTGAGGTGGAAGACATTAGAGGACATTCTTGTCCTTAAAAACACTTTAGCTTTCCTCTTTATAGACTCTGTTGTTAATTAGTAGGAAAATAAAGAAACAAACTGCACAATCTCGTACAAAGGAAAGATGAAGAGTATAACATCCAGTCCACATCCTTACTGGCTTCTTGTTTTTTTTTTTTTTTCCACTTATTTAGATGTTTTATGCCTTTAGTAAAATTTGGCAGTATAGTTTATGTGGGTCCTGAACATTCTACTTACTGGCTTCTTTTGAGGCTACACATTATTCTACAGAACAAAGTATGGATCAACTAGAATAACTAATAAGTTAGTTATTAACTAACTTGGAGGAAGCTCCATTCCGGAGGTGGGGAAAGATTTACCCAAGCTGAGAAGTATTATTGAAGAGAGAACAATTCAATAGGTTCAGTGAAAACAAATATTGTTCTTAAGCCAGAGAAGATACTACATCTAAAGGGGGTAGATGAATAAACATCCAGATTGCATATGTAATTCCTTAGAATATAGTTTCTGGATTTGAAACAAGGCTTGTTGGAATCAAGTTCTCAATCAAAGAGTCTTTTCAAAAACCGTTATGGGTATATATAGGGATGATAAATGATAGACAGACATCTCCACATAGATACAGACACAGATAAGACATGACCTGGTCAATCTCAGCATCCATTATTTCCAAGAGAAAACAAATGATGCCCTGCCCACACATTTTTTTTTTTTTCCATAAGAAGTGTGCATGAAACTGGTAGCCATCATTCTCTGAGGATATGAAGATATATAAATTAAAATGTCTGCATCCGTGTGTGTATGTGTAATTTATCATGAGATAGGAAGGTAACATGCGGAAACTTAACTGGGAGGTAGTGTCTGGCAAGAGTGGAAATTTCTGACTTAGAGATATTTCCTAAAGCTTAGTATAGGGTATAAACTCCAGCAAACTTTTGTTGATTTGATTTATGCTGTCCCCGGAACTGCTGACTCTCAAAAGATGAATCACTTGGTCAAGACCTAACATGCAACAGACTGATTTATAGACATTTCTAATGCTTAGTAAAACCACAACTAAAAACTTAGTTGAAATTGTTTTAAGAACATTGCTAATACATTATATTTTTCAAATAATATTATAAAATTGCTTTATTGGGTTTTCATTACCAAAGATATAAACGTTCATTATGACCATTTTCAAAATATAGAAAAGGCTTAAAAGGAAAAAAAATCCAGTAATAACAATAATCCCTGCACTGAATTGTTTGATTGTCACACTCTTCATTTTTTCATCTTTGAATAATCATTTTTTAAGAATCTACAGTAAATATATTTATCTAAAACTTCCCATCCTTGAACATGTTGCAAGATAAATGTAGTCTCCTGATATATTTTGCTAAATTTCTCTCTAGAGGTTTGTGGCAAATTTTATTCCTACCAAAATTACATAAAGAGCTCATTAATTCAAGATTTTTCATTTCAGATCTTAGCAGACTTAATATCATTAATAATATTAAGTAACAAGATATTAGGCAATTTGGTAAAGTAATTTGAAAAGCAATTTAGAAATCGCTTTTTAGAAAAAAAGCAAAATAAATTAGTGTAATTTTGTAATTAAAATTTTTTTATTGGTGAAGTTTATTTACACTATCTTGCAAGATTTTATTTTGATGACACATGGGTAAGCACAGATATATTTCAAAGAATAAAAATATGCAACATTGACTTCAATTTGACTTACATGATTTATGTAGAACATTTTTAAGTTAAAGCCAAATCCAGTATTTTGAAAGTAATGAACTCACATGAGGTAACAAGAGTTCAAGAAAATTCAAATAAATACTTGTTTTCAAAGCCACTGACACATTACTGTTACCAAAGCTACCTTGCCCACCTGAGGGTCACTCACTGACAAAAGATGTTAGTGCTCTCTGACTTAATCAGTGAAAAGAAAATCATTGTTATGCCAGATACTTGATTAAGATTTTAAAAGCCACATCTGCTTTCACTCAGATTGAAAACTAGACTTCAACACTGATTAGTCTATTTCAAATCTTGTACTCTCATTAATTCCAAAGAAAGTAGGAACTCTCGATCTTTGAAATATTAAAGTAAACATTATCTAGTCAGAGGACAAAATGTTCTTGGGTGTCTCTTTTGTCTTCAATATATTAAGTTAGATCAAAAGCTAAGGTTAGAATTCAATGGCAAAATAGCAAGAATTGTATTTTTCATCAAAACCAGCTCTGGTACAGAAACTGTGCTGGCCTCAATTCCTTCCTGCAGCAAGCATTTATGATGTGCTTTCTTGGTGTCAAGTAATTCTTAGGCTCTGAAAATGCAAGGATCCCTACAAGAAGACCCCTGCCCTCGAGTTCCATGTTTCTAATGAGTAAAACTGCCCTTAGACACCGGCTGACCAAGCAATGTCACATGGACAAAGATGATTTAGTGGCCTGAACTCATTGGTGCCCAGGGGAGGAGCTCAGTCTGAGAGAATGGTGCATGCTTCTGACAAAATACCATACCTTTGCCATGGCTTGAAGGATCTCATCCCAGTGAAGGAAACCTGAATGTGGTTGGAGAAAGAAAATTGGAAAGGTACATATGAGCCAGGTCTCAAGGCCGAATGCAGTCCTAAGAATTGAATGGTGCCCAGTCCCAGCCTTCTGGGAGCAACGTTGCTGGGCTAGGAAGGCTAGAAGACAAGAAAGGAACAACATGAATGACTTCATGCCGAATCCTAGACTATTGATGTGTTGACTGTTGTTTTGTTGTTGTTTTCCTATTCCACATCTCTCTTTTTCATTTCATTTTTTTTAATTTTAAAGGATTTATTTATTTTTGCAAAAAAGAGAGAGGGAGAGAAAGTGAGCACAAGTTGGGGAAGGGGCAAAAGGAGAAGTGGAGTCCTATGGGGGAACTGGATCCCAGGACCCTCTGCATAGGACCTGAGCAGAACGCAGAGGCTTAACTGACTGAGCCACTCAAGCGCACTTTTTTTTTCATTCTACTGAGGAATAATTGACAAATTTGTATCCATTTAACGTGTACAATACGATGATTTGATATGCATATACACAGTGGAAGAATCACCACAACCAATTTGATTAACACACCCGTCATCTCGGGGAGTTAACTCTTTTATTCTCTTTTTTCTTTTCTTTTCTTTTTTCATTTCATTTCATTTCTTTTCTTTTCTTTCTTCTTTCTTCTTTCTGTTTTTCTTTCTTTCTCTCTTTCTTTCTTTCTTTCTTTCTATTTCTTTCTTTCTTAAGAACATTTAAGACCTACCTCAGTGAATTTCAAGTACACAATGCCATATTATTAACTATAAACATTAAGGTATACACTAGATCTTCAGAACGTATTTATCTTACTATAGAAAATTTGTACCCTTTAATCTAAATCTCTCCCTTTTCCCCACCCCTTGTCCCGTAGCAGCCACCTTTCTATGTTCTGTTCCTATTAAACCAGCACTTTTTTTTTTTTTTTTTTTGGGTAGATTCTATTGTGTGATACCATACAGTACTTGTCTTTTCTGTCTGGCTTATTTCATTTACCATAATAACCTCTAGGTTCATCCATGTTTCTGCAAATAGCAGGATTTCCTTCTTTATTGTGGCTGGATGGTATTCTATTACATATTTATACCACATTATCATTACCTATTCATCCACTGATAGACACTTAGATTGTTTCCATAGCTTGGCTATTGACAATATTGTTGTAATGAATGTGGGAGTGAAGATATTTTTTCAAGATACTGATTCCCTTGTATATATACCCAGAAGTGGGTTGCTAGATCATATAGTAGTTCTATTTTTAATTTTTGAGCACTATCCATACTGTTTTTTATAATGGTTATACCGATTTATATTTTCACCAACAGTGCAGAAGGGTACTCTTTCTTCACATTGTGGCCAATAGCTAGTAATTCTTGTCTGTTTTATAAAGGTGATGTCTCACTGTCATTTTGATATGCACTTCCTTGATAATTAGCTATGTTGAGGAACTTCGTATATATCTATTAACCAGTTATATATCTTCTTTGGAAAAATGTTTTTTCAAACACTTTGCTTATTCTTATTTCTTAAAGATTTTTAAATATTACTTATTTATTTGGCAGAGAGAGAGACACAGCAAGAGAGTAAACACAAGCAAGGGAAATGGGAGAGGGAGAATCAGGATTCCTGTCAAGCAGGAAGCCCTATGCAGGACTCGATCCTGGAACCCTAGGATTATGACCCCAGCCAAAGGCAGACACTTAATGATTGAGCCACCCAGGTGCCCCACATTTTGCCCAATTTTAGATTTTATTACTTCTTTGCTATTAAGTTGCATGAGGTTTTTAAATGTAATTTGGATATTAACCTTTATCAGATGTGTGGTTTGCAAATATTTCCTCCCATTCCACAGGTTGACTTTTCATTTTATTGATTGTTTCTTTTGCTATGCATAAGCTTTTTAGTTTAATGTAGTCCCACTTGTTTATTTTTGCATTTTTGCTTGTGCTTTTGATGTCATATCCAAAAATAATTCCTTGCCAAGATCAATGTCAAGGAGCTATTCCCCTATGTTTTCTTTTAGAAGATTTATGGTTTCAGGTCTCACATTTAAACCTTTAATCCATTTCAAGTTATTTTCTGTGAGTGGTGTAAGATCAGCATCCAGTTTCATTTTTTTTTTTACACGTGTATATCCAGTTTTTCCAGTACCATTTATTGATGAGACTATTCTTTCCCCACTGTACATTGATTATCTTTAAAGTAACTTTCAGATTGTGTTCTAGAGACAAGAAGAGAAAAGTATCTGAATTTGGAGATTAAATGATGTCAGCTATGGAGAAAGGAGAACTATTTACAAATAGTTCTCAAACTGTAGTGAACATAAAGTTCACCTAAGTTTTTTGTTTTTGTTTTTGTTTTTGTTTTTTTAATGTGGAAAGTAAGACCCAGATATTATGATTCATTATGTTCTGAGTCGGTTCAGGAATCTGGCTTCTAACAAACCAATAGAGGGTGATTCTGTGGTCCATACTACTTGAGCTAGGAGTCAGAATCTCACAGATCTTGGACCCCAGAGAGAATGAGGATAGAAATATTTAGAAACAGAAAAATTTCCTCCAGAATCTCAAAAGTCAACATGACAGTACCCAGCACCTGCCATCTGCATCTGGAGATTATGGTCATCAATTTCAAACAGGATGGCTTATTAACGTTCAGGTAAGGAAGCAAAAGCAGTCAATTCATAACATATCTTTCATTTTCAGCACTTATATCTTATCATTTGTTTGAATAAAGAGACTACTTATTTAATTATGATCTTGAGTTCAAAATATATGTGCATTTCCCAGGAATATTTACATTTTGGATTAGACTTACTGTCTTTGTATTCAAATACTACTACTAAAAGTATTAAAAATAAAATTTTAGACCTTAAAACACATGCTTATGGTATTCAAGCAGATTCACTGCATATAACTCATTTTTATGCAAGTGAACTAAATAGTAGATAATCATAAAAAATGGGTCTGTGGAAAGCTACCAGCATCAACATACCAAAAATAGGCAAGATGGTTCCTTAAAGCGTTGCTGAAGTGAATGAATCAGGAAAAATCCAAGACAATAAAATCCAGAAGTGGCATTTGCAATACAGGATTAATGAAGAACTATTGTGCTCAGATTGGAAATGTCAATGCATATGTCTTATTTTTCCAGCAGAGACAGAAATTTTTAGAAATGCCGTCACCACCTACTGCAAATGCCACTACTGCAAAAGCTCCTGTGGGAACCAGAACAGGCTTTGCGCAAAGTGACTGCAGAGAAAGGGAGGTCACTGAGATCAGAAAGCTGTTATGAAAAACAAACTGCATAAAATAGAAGAGAATGAAACTTCCTAGTCATTTAGGAAAATAAGGTATGATTTGAAAATTCCTATTAATTTATGTTTCTTGATTTTGATCATAAAGTAGGTAACTAGTCCCAGTTTTCTTCTCCTCCCTTTGGTTGGACTTCTGCTCCATCAATGCCAGTCATAGGAGTTGAGACATGGCCAACTGCAGGATGCTAACCGAGTGAAACAACTACCAAAGTCCTGAAGAAGAAGTATTTCACAATGTCAGTTGCTTCTCTTAGTGGGATTCATTGTAAGTGCAGTCATTTGATATATAGTTCATTGTATTCATTAGCCTGTTAGCTCAGAAAAGTTTATATAGTATCGTAATAAAGAGAGCCTGCAGAGCTGGGAGGAATGACGACTGGAGTGGGTATTAGCTCTTCCACATTGTGTATAGTCTGGGTGGGTCTCTAAATCTTGAGGTCCTGACTATAAAAAGTTTAAGCTATTTCTTCTGCCTAGGGCTTCCCCCAAAGTACCCCAGTGTGGCCAAGGAATGTGCATGTGAACTAAACATAGTCAGATGGTCTCTCCTTGGACTCTGGATATAGAGAGGAGCACCACACAAACTGGGAATCATTTGATCAAATTTATTTCTACATGAGGCAGGGCTCTACAGGGCTCTAAAGAGATGAGGGGTTTCTAACACTCTGGTTCTTGGTTTGTTTCTCTGCCTTTTCTGCAGACCTTGCTTCCCATTCATTCTGTGAACTCCCCGATGGTAACTAAAATCAAGATTACTGACAGAGCTTGGGGTCAAGAGAGTCATTCAAATTTCATCTGTAATTGAAGTAGGAGGTACTGAGTGAAGAAGAAAAGGGCATAAAAATTGTTTAAAAAGCAAAAACAAAAACAGATACGAGTCCGAGATGCTCAGTTTGGCTATAGAGAAAAGTGAAGCAGTAAGAAGGAATATTCAAAATACATTAAATCAATAGTTGAACCAAAAAGAAACAAAACCAATTACTCTTTCTAGAAAAGCATACACTTTAAAATTGATAAACAAGAATGGGGGGAAAAAGGTTGAAATGTGTAAAATCAGAGTGGAGAAAGCGAATGAAGAGAACATTACATTCAATAGGAGAAAAGATGTAAAAGTAGATTTAAGCCCTTGAACTTAAGGGAAGTCATCTGATATACTGTTCTCAGAGGAAACTGGTGTAAAGGTTAGGGTAATTTTCTCCTTGTGGTGTGCCTCAGACCATCAAATGACAGAATGGAAGAATGGAACACAGAAGGGATTTTTGCATCTGAATTAACTGATACACCCTGCAAAGCTCTTTGAATGTATCCACATTCTAATGCTAATGTATGCCCCTGTTTGTGTGTTAATGACAACTATAATTTTATACCAAGTTTAAGTAAATAAATCTTGGCTAACAAGTTATTTCCCTAATAAGAACAAGAATAACTGATTGGCAGATAAAAGATAAATCTTAAAGTCATTCTACCGCTTGCATTTGCTCTCTCTTCTATCTTAGAATCTCACATGTTTTTCTGCAGAGAAATGAGAAACCTTCAGGGCCAAGAAGTTTCAAGGGCAGGCATCACTGTCTTATAATTAAGTATGCTGCTTTTCTGGTCCATGGGCCCAAAGGGAAAAATGTTTCATTTTAACAGGATAGCACCCAAGGAAGAGAGGAAGAAGACACTTTAGAGTATGCAGAAGAGAAATTTCCCTGAAGTTTGCTTTCAGTAGTTAAGCTGTGACTGTTCATTTATGCTCAAGTGTAGGACATCTCGTTAAGTACTAGATGCTGAACACTGAGAAATTGATCAATTTTGTTTAACTCATACACATTCAGTATGCAACATGCTATGTGCCAGACACTCTACTGGGTTCATGAGGCACAAAAATGATGTAGAAGACATTAATCTCTGTCCTCGAGCACTTTACAAAACTGTAGGAGAGATAAAATGTGCACGTGGATAATTATCTATTGGAAGGTACTATGATCATCACCATAAAAGACATTTTATGGTGGACGTTTGCCATATATGTGTTACTGAGAAAACCAGTGCTGAATTTGTTGAGAAATAAAATTAGGTAAGGTATTTTGAAAAGTTGCAGGATTTGGATTCCTTATGTTATGAGAACCAAGGAAACCAACACTCAATAATACACCAGCACACACTGGAACTGGCATTAGAAAGTCAGAGTGTTGGATAATTCTTACGACACAGTGAAACAGTCTTTGTCATCTATTTAGCCATAATCTGCCTTGATAAATAGGTTAGGAAGCAAGTCAAATAAAAGTCAAACTGAAAGTCTGTTTTTTAAAATATAATAAAAGCAAAAGAAATTAGATAAATTAACCAAAGGTCTTCAACTAAAATAATCATGATAAAGTTTAAGAGCTACAGAGTCAGAGTCTTCAGGAGAAGGAAAATCTTGACAATGACAATACTCAAAGTGCATAAATTAAGATTTCTTCTGCCCTGAATAAGGGTAAATGCTCCCTTACTGAGTTCAGTATTTCTGTCCTTATATCAAAGTAACTATGTGAATGAGAATCCTTTGTTCCTATCTTTTTTTCTTTAGATATGTTAATATTATTGAATAGACTTAACATGCCAATAAATATTTTAACTTTTGTAAATCCTATTTGGTACGAAAGGAACTAGTAGTCTGTTGCTGATTTAAGCTATTGAATTAAAACAGTAGCATAAATGAATGCATATTTACTATAATCATTTTATTATTAATCCCTAATCTGGAAAGATACATTCATTCTCCCATTCTTTGCTCCATGGCTAGGGTTTTTTTTGTTTTTATTTATTTATTTTTTAATATGGGTGTGATGATTGGAGTTTCTTTCCTTTTTCTCACATAAACCATATTATCAACAGGTTACCTTTATTTTCCAGTAATGGCTCCTTTATTTTCATGGTGATTGGAAATCTCAATAACTTGATACATGGTCTCTCTGTAAACAGCCCGAGTGTCATCACCACATGGTACCTGGTTTCCCCTAGAGGAAGCAAAGAAAGACAGAGACAGAAGGGACAGAGACAGAGAGACAGAGACAGAAAGTGACAGAGCTACCAAGAGATCTCACACAAAAGGGAAACAATAATCTTTTAAAGTCTAATCTGATAGGTGACATACCATCATTTTTGTTATATACTACTGATCACACAGAGCAAACCCAAGTCAGTATAAGAAAACTCTACAAAAGGGTGTGACTCCAGGAAGAAGGGGATAATTGGAGGCCATCCTGAGGGCTGTGTAGCACAGAATGTTGTCATGAAAACAATGTCTACCATAACCTTTTTTTTTTAACTTTTTAATTTTTTATGTGATCAGGCAGGATAGATTTGGAATGACAAGTGCAAAATTCAGAAGACAAGGTAGGAACTTGTCAAAATAAGAACCTGTAAACAAAGTAAAGAGCAACTCTAAGATAGAGTCCATTAATTAGAGACTAGTGCATGAATTAGTAAATCCTATTTTTAACTTGAAAGTTCAGAAATTCTGGAAAGAGATCACGCATGTCTTCTTTTACCTCATCAGGACCATGAACAGTATCACTACACTTAAGGTAAACAAACAGATAGTCTTCCTGATTTTGGCTACATTTTCCACAGGCTTTTCTTTCAATTATTCTCACAGTGGCTAAAACTTTATTGTAGGCACCCAGGGCAGTCTTTGAAAAGTCTGCATTGCCTTTTATTTATTTTCTTGAGCCCAGGAGCATTTTGAATACTCCTTAGAGCTTTGAAAGCAACTGGTTCTTCTCCCCAGAGGAAATTTGAACAGTTCACAACAGCTGGTAAAATAGCTCAATTCTTCTTTTTTTCAGAAGATGAAACCAAAGATGAAAAGGTGTGATTTTTCCAATCGCTGTTTCAGCAAGGACTCCCCTACCACCTAAAAGATCAATCATGAAAAACAGAAAGTTTTCCAGCCTAATGATGACTTTTCAATAAAGAATGTAAAAAATGTGAGGTGATAGACACACGTCCACAGTGGGATAATTCAAGTCTCAAGAAAACAAATCAAGTAACTGGCCATTCATTAAATCTTATTAAAATGTTAAAAAAAAAAAAAAAAAAAGGATCGACACAAGGTTGTTGGTTTAGCCTTAAAAGCTTCCCTAGGTGTGATGGATATTGTTTAAGACTTGAAGTCCTGATGTCTTCTTATTTCCAGTGATCTTTGACAAGCAAATCTGAGCTAAACTAATTACTCTAGCAGATTTCCAAACTGGAGTATGATTATGGAGTTAAGCAGACATTAGCAGTGAAAATTTAATTTATGTGTCAATTTGTTACACAACTACAGATTAGTTTAGGTGCAATCGTAGTGATATTTTTGTCTCTCTGGTGTATTGGGAGCTATATTCACAAGATTTACTTTCATGAATAAAACATCACTGAATCTATTCCAATGTCAGTTGGGGTATCTAAAGCAAAAATTGCCTCTGGGACAAAAGAAGGCATTAAAATGAAGACACCCTCACCTTGGGCCATGATATTGCACACAGCTACAAGGCCCCTAGAAAAGAAAACATCTTCATTTTGGTCATTTTTCACATATTGCACTAGCTGCTCATAAGCCCAGAGATAGGGATTAATTCACCAATACATTCTTTATGTATCTACAGTTCAGCTTTAACATAAATGCAACTGATAGCTATACACACATACACACACACACACACACACACACATACACACACACTGCTTTTCAAACAGCACATTAAAACGGATAGGGTATTCACCAGAACTGAAAATTTAGAGCTCAGAATATGACTCAATGAAATAATAACAAAACAAAACCAGAATATAAGTATTCTAAAAGCTGGGACACATTGGTTTCGATTATTTGTATTTAAAATGACAGTGGGTGAAATTTTTTCTAAAAGTCTTTCCTTCTTTCATTGATTCACTCATAAATAACTAGTAAGTATAATGCCAGACTTCAGGAATACCACATTAGGTCCTTTCCTCCTTATGGGGCCACAGTCTAACACAGTAGTCCTTAAACCTTTATGTACATCAACATCTTCTGAGGACATTAAGATTACATATAATAAGTCCCACACATTGAGCATTCAGGAAGAAGATGGTCACATGAATACAGCTGCAGAAATTGAAGACATGGAGCCACAAGCCAAGGAATGCCAAAGATTACAGCAACCACCAGAAGCCAGAAGAAGCATTCTTCTGTACAGCTTTCCAAGGTCAGAGACCCTCCTGGCTGTCAGCTTGATTTCAGACTTCTAACCTCCAGAACTGCAAAAGAATACACGTTTTAAGCCGCCTGGTTGGTGGTAATTGAAGTAGACCTAGGAAATTAACTCACAGGGTTTCTAAAAAGAAGTCTGAATAAATTCATATCTTTGTTTTTCCATATGTAATGTGTCTTTTCCCCTGAGGCCTGCAAGATTTCCTTTTTATCTCTGGGTTTCAGCAGCTTAGGTATAATATACCCAAGTCTGATTTCCTTAATATTTTATCCTGCTAAGGTTTCTTTACAAGTCATAGATCTGTGTAGTTTTTTTTGTTTGTTTGTTTGTTTGTTTTTTAATTTGGGAAAACACTTGTCCATTATGTCTGCACTCTTTTGGTCCTATTCTCTCTGTCTTCTCATTCTGGGACTCCAGATTTGCATACATAATGCCATTTGATATTGCCTCATAGTTTTTGGATGCTTTGTTCTGCCTTGTATTGTTTTTTGTTGTGCACACGTGTGTGTGTGTGTGTGTGTGTGTGTGTGTGGTTGTGTGTGTTTTCTTTGAGAGAAAGGGTGATTGCAAGCAGGGAGAGAGGCAGAGAGAGAAGGAGAGAGAGAATCCCAAGTCCACTCCCCACTAAGTGAGGAGCCTGATGCAGGGTTTGATCTTAGGACCCTGATCATGACCTTAGTGGAAATTCAGAGTTAGATATTTAACTGACTGAAACACCCAAGCACCCCTTCTTCTTGTTGTTTTGGTGGGTTTTTTTTTTTTCCTCTCTGTGTTTTAGAGTAATTAATTTCTGTTGACCTGTTCTTCAGATTCACTTATTGACTTAACAGTTCCAGTCAGCTGAAGAGCCAATCAAAGAAATTCTTCACCTTAGATACTCTGTAATTTGTTTCTAGAATTTTCCTGTTACTCTCATCTCTACTATAAAATTTTCCAAGTGTTGATCCACCCTTTCTACTAGATTCTGTAAGATCTCAATTATAAAGTTCCTGACTGATAGTTCCATCATCTCTGAGTCTGATTTTTATCTTGCTTTTGTGTGTCCTAATATTTTATTGAGTGCCATGTATTGTGTGTAGAGTATCAGTGGACACTGAAGGAAATAGTATTTATACTTGAAGGACGGTGTTCTTTTGGGCAGGCTGTTGTATGTGTAGGTGAAGATGGGGAGGGAAGTGTGAGTCAGTCTGTTCAGAGGTTGAGCAGGATTTATGCATTGTCATTGCTGCTTTTGTCTTCAGTACACCACATACTTCATAGTCCTTTTATCATGTGAGATATTGTTACCATTGGCTATGCCAGAGGGCTTTTCTTGGTGTTTCTATTCTCCTTCAGTTGGAGCAGTCCCTGAATGCACCACACAGGGACTATGCAAGATTTTGCCCCTATTACTTGCTATCTGATACTAGCCTTGGAATGGAAACATGGAAATTCTTGATTTTTCTGATCTATTTTCTGTACCTGGGCCTTAGGTATAGGTTTTTCTCATTTCTACCTCTCCTCCCCAAGCCAGTCAAACTCTTCCTTAATTCTATGGTAGGCTTTGGACAAGAGAGACTTCCCCATCACTCTCCAGAGGGAGCAGAACTCTGTTTATATACCTATACGGTCCAGGTTCTGTGAGTTTCCTGTCTTCTAGAGGTTTTTAATTCTAGCCTTTGCACGGAAGCAATGAATCTTTTGTCTGAGTTTTGGAAAGTGTTTGATGCCCTATCCTTGAGAGAAGGATCTGAAGAAGTGAGTTGTTTCCATACCTGCCTCCAGTGGCCACTAATCACTTCTTGCAGGCATGTGCCATTGATGGAACTCCTTGTTCCAATTCTGAGTACCTGGTGGAAGCCCTTTAATAGAACTTGAAAGTGGATACAAACTTCTCTTGTGCCTGGGATGTCTAAATATTCTAAAAGTAAACACTAACCTACAGTTGGCTCTTAGGAATTTATTAAAATTTTAGCTGATTTTTTTCTCATTAGATTCTATAATGACAACCTCTTCCTCTCAAGCTTTTGAGGTAAAGCAGATCATGTGACAATAACTCCATGGAATGGTTTGTTGCCCTTTGGAGTTTAGTATATTTCATTGCCATGAGACATTATCTCTCTGATAAGCTCAAAACAAAACAAACAAAAACTCAGTTATGGCTTAGTAGATTATCCAGACTTGGTTCATTTTCATGTGGACAGTGATGTTCTCTTGGGGTTTCCTACATGCTTAGAGGAGGCAAAATTTAGACTGTATTTCTTAACTCCACAAAGATAATGTTTCAATGCACATTACAGGTTAAATCTAATTTTTTTAAGTAAAATACATGGTTATTGAAAAAGATATATTAAAAAACAATTTAGCATGTCTCAAGGATATATAAAAAGTCTATGGGAACATATTGGAAAACATAATTCTCTTTAGGTTAGGGGCCTAGGCTTCCAAGAAATTCTCTCTAGAATAGATGAAATTTGTCTCAAAAGATGAAAAGAGTTTATTAGACAGAATAATTTTGATGCACAATCACAATTAAGACCATCGAGATAAGGGCATATTTATGGATAAAGTGGACAAAGCCTTGTTAGAAAGAGAATTTGACACAGTTATTTTTAACAACAAAAATCTGGAAACTATCCAAATGTCCAACAGTATAAATGAATACTGAAATAAATTAGAACATATTCATTAAATACAACGCTATGTAGTCATATTTAGGAAATGTAACTTATTTTTAAATTAAAGAATTTACAAAAATATATACAGGATAAATATGCATAAAACAGGTATGATTTAAGCATGTACATATGTAAAGGGAGATATACAACAAACATGTTGAAAGTTTTTTTGCTATTGATATTTTCAAATTTAAAATTCTTATTTTACTGGATCTAATTTCTTTTAAATGCCTATACTTTTAATGTCTTCTTTTTATTGTAATGTCTTATGTATATATCTCAATGTCTAAAAAAAATGAAAGATGGGGTACCTGGCTGGTTCTGTCAGTAGAGCCTGTGACACTTCATCTCAGGATGTAAATTTGAGCCCTATGTAGGAGAGAATACTTAAAAAAATAAAATCTATAAAAAATAAATTTTTAAAAATGAAACACATTAAAAATATTTGAGAATGAACACAAATACCTTGAGGATGTGGAGCAGGAATTCCGGTTCATGGGTGGTGGAAATGGGATCCAGCCACTTTGGAAGACAGTTTGGTGATTCCTTACAAAACTAAATATAATCTTATCATTCCATCCAGCAAACACATTCTCTGATATTTACCCAAAGAAGTTGAAAACTTATGTCCACACAAAAGCTTACTTACAGTGCTCATAGCAGCTTCAGTCACACTGTCAAAACTCACAAGCAAACAAGATGTCCTTCAGTAGGTGAATGAGTGAATAAACTTTGGTCCATACAGACAATGAAATGTTATTCAGTGATTAAAAAGAAATGAACTATCAAGCCACGTAAAGACACAGGGTAAACTTCAACACATGCTACTAAGTGAAAGAAACCAATCAGAAATGGCTACCTATTGCGTGATTCCCACTCTATGACATTCTGGAAAAGGCAAAACCAGGGAGTGGTAAAAAGTCAGTGGTTGGGGAGGGATGAATAGATGGACCGTAGAGAAATTTTAGAGCAGTAAAATGACTCCATATCATACTGTAATGATGGATACATGCCATTATATATTTGTCTAAACCCATCGAATGTACAACACCAGGAATGAACCATAATGAAGGTTCATCAATTGTAACAAATGTACACTTATGGGGGATGTTGATAAGAGGGGAGGATATGCCTGTGTTGGTCAAGGGATATATGCAAAATCTCTGTTCCTTACTTTTAATTTTGTTGTGAACATAAAACTATTCTAAAAACTACAATGTTTAAGGAAAAACAGGTGAGGAAATCGGAAGAAAGAGAAAATGAACATAAGATGGAATCTGGGATGAGATTAGTAAAAAAAAAAAAAAAAGTATTTCTGGGGTACTCAACTTGAAGCTGAAAATATTTTTAATTCTGAGGTAAATTTTGCTCAAAATTTTCAGATTTTGCTCTTAGTTTTCCAGTAAACTGTTGGAGGCCATGGCACGGTTGGAGTCGAGGATCAAACCAGGCCCTGACTTGTGTCTCCTTTAAAGTCCGGACACCTTGATAAGGGGTTAAGGACAGGAAAGTTGAGTAACACTGAGAAAGGGTCTGTGCTATGTGTCGTGCGCTCGCCTCCGTGACTTCCCACACACTCCCCCTACAGAAGGGAACAATGTTGCCAGGGTCATGAATTCTTAGTTGTCCTTGTTGTTCCTATACCTCCCATAACCCACTCCCTGGTTGATTGTCTTGCTAATGATTTAGCAGAGACTATCTGGCATCACGAGGTTTGCTTGTAGTTAATGTAAACTTGTTATAGGAACTTGCGGTCATCTGACTAGGTACTGATGTATTACTCCTCCTATTGTGGTCTGCCTTATAAAGGCTTGTAAGATGTGGAATAAAATCGGCACTGTTGGACATCCTCTGCCTGTCCCTCCTGCCCCCATCTCTTTGTCTCTTAATTTCTTTTCACCATCCTCTTACCCTCACGTTTTCCTGGTCGATTTGTCACGCCAGCCGTGGCAGCAAACACAAAGAGACATAAACATGTCATAAGAGTCATAGTCTTCAAAAAATAGGAAGAAATAGATTTCCAAGGACAAACATAGTTTAACTTAGTATTAGAATTCAAAAGAAATCTCTGGGTCTTTGCAAAAAAAGGACAGTGGTACTGGAGTGCACAATATCCTCAACAAAATCCTGGCAGTAAATACAACCATGATTTCCATAAGTCTATTTCTTTGGGAGTTATTTGCATGAGAAATTTTTTAAAAAGTAAATTTCTTTTTTGATGGGATGAGGATGCCAATTGTATTTGTAGATTGAGTTTGGAGCATAAAGGAGAAGATGGATGGCAAATCCATGTGGTATCTGTGCTTTTTCTTGCCGGAGCTTTGGCAAAGTATTAGATAATGACAAGTTGGGAGTGCCTGGGTGGCTCAGTCTGTTAACTTCGAGACTCTTGATTTCAGTTCAGGTCTTGATCTCAGGGCCATGAGTTCAAGCCCTGCATTGGGCTCCACACTAGGCTTGGAATCTACTTAAAAAATACTAATGACAAGTTTTAGGCCTATTCTCCTATGAGAACCTGGGATTCAGCTATCCCATACAAAAATCTTCTGAGCAATGAAGAACATGAAACAGACAGACGCTTAGACAGAATTTACCTGCTTCCACAAGGAGAGATCCCAGGAAGGACTTGTGCATAAGGTGTGAGATGTCACCTACAATTAATTCTGTTTCTCCTTTCAAAAACAAAAACAAACAAACAAAAAACAGTGACCAATCAAGACCACCCCCCCCGCCCCCGTTCAGCACCATAGTGCCTGTGGCAATAACTTGACTCGAGAAAAATTATAAAGTGAATGTAACCAAACAATCATTTTAGATTATTACACACACACACACAAACACAGGCACACATGTGCATGCACACACACACACACACAACTTATTAACAACCAGAACCTGTTAAAATTAAACAATGTAACTTTAAGGTGTCCCTCCTAATTAAAAGGTTTGCACAATTAATTCAAAAAGAAATGAAAGCAGTAATTAGTTGCTCAAAGCAGTTAGGTATATAAATTGGATAAATGATGTGGAGCATCTACTGAAAATTTCTAAAATACTTGATTGCTTTTTATTTTTTTATGACAGTAATTGAATAGCCTGGCTAGTTGTCAATTAAGTCCACTCTATTTCATGACCATAAAACCATACCATGTGCATAGATAACTCTATAAACTGTGCTCTTTTTCTACTTATACTAGTAAAGGAGCATGCATGCATGGGCTAAATGAAAGTGATCCAGAGTAGTTAAAATAAGTGAAAAAGGCAAAACCCTGTTCTGCCCTTCTGGCACAACTCCTTAACTATGTATGAAAGTATTGTTTTTCCTGAGCTTGAACTTCAAAAAGCATTCTGTATAAACATTAATAAACATCATTCAATAAGCTCGTGAATTTTAACCTTGAGGTGGTTACCATCTCAGGAATAGGCTGAAGAAAGGCCATTCAGGATAACCAAATGCTACATGTTTTTTAAATTTTATTTTATTTTTTTCAGTATTCCAAGATACATTGTTTATGAACCACGTAATACATGTCCCCCTTAATACCTACCACGAGCCCCTCCCTACCCCCCTCCCCTCTCCCTTCCCAAACCCTCAGTCTGTTTCTCAGAGTCCACAGTCTCTCATGGTTCATCTCCCCCTCCGATTTCCCCCAACTCCCTTCTCCTCTCTTTCACCCAATGTTCTCCGTGTTATTCCTTATGCTCCACAAGTAAGTGAAACCATATGATAATTAACTCTCTCTGCTTGACTTATTTCACTCAGCATAATCTCTTCCAGTCCTGTCCATGGAAAACAGTATGGAGATTCCTTAAGAAACCAAATGCTCTATTGTATTTGAATAAGGTGATAAGAATCTAGCTAAAAAGCTACCACTGAAATGAAAAAATTATGAAGTTGAAAATCACCTTAAGCCCACTCACATATGTATAGTCTTGCTAGTCAGGATTGCCAGAGAAAGGAAAGGAAACACCATAAACCTAGGAGAAGTTTCTACTTAAAAGATAGCAACCTAAAGATGCAAGTAAGTGTGACACTCCTCTTATGGTGGCCCGATAAACTGTAAGATGTTCAGTGTCGACCCGTGAAAGACAAAACTTCAAGTTGCAGGACAAAATGTATGTGTTTCTTTGGAATCTTAGTGATTGCAATCCAGGAGACCCAGAGTTGAAGGAAATCCAAAGTGTGTTCTGGAGAGATGGGTTTTCTTTTTTTTTGGTGTGTGTGTGGCGGGGGGGGGGGTTAAGTTTATTTATAATATATTTATAATAGGACAGGAGAAATTTCCGTAAGTTGTTTTGAATGAAATGTGATTGGTGCTGTTATGTCAATAGTTACACTGGTCTATACACAATTGGTTTCTGGAGCTAGTGCTAAGCAGAGGGTCCATTTCTGTCAGTTCTAACATGTGGCAAATGCCTTGGCTTTCATCTGAGTTCAGCAAAAATGCCAGGAATTTGAGAAAGAAGACATGCCTAAGACCCATTTGCTTTCTGGCCCCCTGAATCCATTTTAAAATGACTCTCTCAGCCACACTTACTCCATTTGAATCTTCTTACACACAAGTTGCCTTTTAATTGCAGAAAAACAAAAACTTTTCCAATATAAGTATATCCCTGATACCTCATGGGACCTACTTATGTTAAATAATTTTTGTTAATGTTTATCTGAAATTAAAATGCAACTGGGTGTCCTGTATATTTTATATTTATTCATTACATTGGACACCCCTATCCCCTCTTTCTTGGGATCCTTTTAAAATTTCAGAGAACAGCATAAAAAGGTATAAATGCACAGTGGCAAAAAGTATGTGTTGGCTGGGTGGCTGATGGAGGCATTGGGAGAGGAAGAAAGTTAAACAAAATTCTGGTTGAAAGGAAATGGATGAGATAATATTGGCAAAGTCAGTTGTAGAGAGTTGTAGCCTAGCATGCTTGAGAAAGAGCTGTAATAAAGAAGGCAACCAGCCAGCCATCCTGGCAATGCCCAGGGAAGGTCTGGACCAAGGGGTGTGGAGGGAATTAATAGAGAAAGTCTGAAGAGCTGATGTCCCACCACCCCCAACACCGCTTGAAGAACGGCAGACAGCAAAACTTGTTCATCTGGCAATATAGCAAAAATCACAAGAAAGAGCTTTTTCCAAAGACACTGAAAGGACTGTGTGGCAGGTATAAGGCAGCCATGAGGGAGAGGTTTCTTTGGAAACAGAGTTTTCAAATCTCCCCCTAAAGCAAGGCCTTTGAAGAGTCACATCCTCTGAGATCCGACTCAACTTTTCTCCCTGGCACAAGTAAGAGCTCAGAAAAAGTTAGTCAGTAAAAGTTGCTCTTACGATGAGGAAGAGATTTCTTAATACTGGAAGAGTGACTCAGGCCAAGTGGAGAAAATATTCTATGAGTATTTCTGGGTGGGTGGTCACTCCATGGAGAAAAATGGAGGTCGCTCAGACCGGGCTTCTCCGGAAGGAAAAAAGCAAGTCAGGATTCAAGGTAGAGGTTATACTGAAGAAGGTGTGTGCATTTGGCTGGAATGATTTCAGTGGTTTAATCTCTTAAGAAATTAAGATTCTGGGGCAGGGAGGGGGGAAGGGAGAGAAGCAGGAGAGTCTAACATTCATCGTTGCTGTTTTTATAGTTTATCCACACGGTACAGGATTATGGCCTCATAAAAGAGCAAGAGCCCTTTACCACTTAAGGGAAGTTCAGAAGTGAGGTATTTTAAGATTAAGAGCTTTTATCAAAAATATTCCCATTGGTTAACCGAATCCATCTAGCGCATCCATAATTAATCAACACTAAAGAAAAGCCCAGAGGAGCCAGTGGCCCTTTACAAGCTATTAACAAGAATGCATTGTAATTAAACTAAGTCTTTTCTTGCAGTTTTTTTGCATAAATATTTGAAAATGAGACTTTAGTAACTAAAAGTATATTTAAAAAAAAGACACACAGAAAGAGGAGAGGCAAAGAAAGGCTTTATGCACTGTTTGTATATCCCTTAGGTGAGATTTATAATCTTGTTACATAACAATCCCTTGCTCTCCAGCCTATGGGGTGGTGGGGGGCTTCACTGAAAGGAGCTGTTTTTTCCTCCTAAGAGACCAAAGGCAGGTTTCTGGAAAATGAGTGTGCAAGGGCTATGCAGACTTGTTGGCTCCTTTAGAAATTGTTCATTTGAAAATTACACAGAAAGTCACGGAAAGCCTATGGGGGCTAGAGACAGAAACTGGAGCCTGACAGACCCAGGCTGATGTCCTCATTAGGAAAAGACGCCCTGAGATAGCAAAGGAAAAGTGCACATCTGAGGTCTCTGACAAGAAAAATCATATTCATTTAAAAGGAGCAATGGCAATTTTATTCTGAAACATGAAGAAATTGCTGAGTTCCAGAGGAGATATATTCTAGGTGCTATCATGTCTCTTGGCCCTGAAGGTAGAAAATCATCCATGATTCTTCTTGCAAAATGTTCTTGCTTCTTTAATTGAAGCAGCTTGGTTACCTCATGAGGTGATGAAACTTTCCCGTCCAGAACAGACGGCAGATCAAAGAACTAATAATAAGAATAGTAATAGTTAATGTTATTAGAAAGCCCATTGATGAAACCAAGCAAGGAACAAACTTCTTTGCTAGTTTGCAGAACCAGAGTTTTGGGGGGCCTGGGTGGCTCAGTGGGTTAAGGGTTCAACTCTTGATTTTGGCTCAGGTCGTGATCACAGGGTTGTGAGTCTGAGCTCCGCATCAGGCTCTATTCTGGGCCTTGAGCCTGATTAGGATTCTCTCTCTCCATCTCCCTCTGCCCCTGCCCCCCCACCCCCCCACTGACAGTCTGTCTCTCTCTCTCTCTCTCTCATAAAAAAGGAAGAGACAGAAGTATTATTAGTTTTTCTTTTTTATTTTTTTTTAACAATTTAATTTATTTATTTATTTGACACAGACAGAGAGATCACACGTAGGCAGAGAGGCAGGCAGAGAGAGAGAGGGGGAAGCAGGCTCCCTGCTGAGCAGAGAGCCTGGTGCAGGGCTTGATCCCAGGGCCCTGAGATCATGACCTGAGCCGAAGGTAGAGGCTTTAACCCACTGAGCCACCCAGGTGTGCCAGTTTTTCTTTTTTAATCTATTTTAAGTAAAAGGTGCTGCTGCAGCAAAGGTATGTTCTGATGAACTTGAAGTACTAGAATCTACATATCAGATATCTTTTATTGATTATTCTATCTACTTGGGGGCAGCTGATCCACTATGTTTGGGGAAAAATCTGAGCAGCAAGAATTAAGTGAAAAACCATGTTTCCAAAGATTTGTATCTGGATTGCTAAAGCCATTGAAATCCAACCTTTGAAGCTAGAGTCCTGGTTTAGGAAAAGTTTCTTTGTTAAAAGAGCAGCAGGGCACTGACTAGCTTTCCATGTAAGGTGCTGTGCCAATTTAATTGTAAAAGTATTCCCAGTGCTTTAACCCTCCCTTAGAGACACCATCAGTTCCTCCCATCGAGAGGTGGAATGGATTTCCTCTGCCTTGTGTTGGCCAATAAAATGCAGTAAAAATAAGGATGTGCCAGGTCCAAGCTAGATTTCATTGGTCTGATGTACTTCCACTTTCTTTTGGAACTCTGCCCCTGCCATGTGAGCAAACCCAGTCTAGCCAGATGGACTGAGATATCATGTGGAAGAGGTTCCAGTTAGCTGAAGTCATTTCAAACCTGCCTGCACCTGGTTGATGCTATAACATGGGAGAGAACTCAGCCAAGCAGAACTGCTGATTCCCCACTGACTGCCGACCATAAATGTGTGCCTGAGCCCAATGCAGGCCAGAAGAACCATTCAGCAGGATCTCTAGATAAGCAATGATAAATGCTTTTGGTTTTAAGCTTACTGAAATTAGGTTGGTTTGTTACACCGCAGTAGCTCACTGACAGAGAGAAGCAGTGGTACATTCAAACACAAAACTACTGGAATAAGATTTCTTTCATTACCTTTATTTTATGTAGTCAAACCCACTGAAAATGTTCCAAGTTATAAAAATATATATATATAAAAAGTCAGTGCATATTCATCCTTGGGAATCATGCAGATAAGACAGAGCCATTCTGTGACAAAGATGCATCTCTTACAGGGAACCAATGTATCTACCATCACCCTGGTGGTTACCTATTAGAGGAGAAAAGAACACGTTAAAAGTGCAAGGGTGAACTACTTCAACAATCACAGTCTTCTAAGGCACAACTCTGTAGCAAGGGACAGTGATTCTGCATAAGGAAAGTAAAGAAAAGGAGTTGTCTTAACCTTTTTTTTTTTAAAGATTTTATTTTTATTTATTTAACAGGCAGAGATCGCAAGTAGGCAGAGAGGCAGGCAGAGAGAGAGAGGGAAGCAGGCTCCCTGCTGGGCAGAGAGCCGGATGTGGGGCTCCATCCCAGGACCCTGAGATCATGACCTGAGCTAAAGGCAGAGTCTTAACCCACTGAGCCACCCAGGCGCCCCTTATCTTTTTTATTAAAACAAAATTCCATGATCAAGTTCCTCATTTTTATCAACATGTCTCTATCTTAATCTGTATACAGGGCAGAAAGGCTATGTCTTTTGTGACTCCAGATTCCTTTTCTAGGGTCTCAAAAATAATTTATCTTCCGTTTCTGTGTGTTAGTTTGTGTATCCAATTTCTTCCTATAAGAAGTTGCTTATCAGAAAGAGTAAAAAATGACAAAAACTTTTACCGTAAGTTACCTCTTTTTTTACAGACTTATCTCTTAAGGGAAAAAATAGGACACTAAGCAGAATCAATCAAAAGGAGAGCTCAGACACAGGATTGTTCACTGGAAAATGGAAGTACGGAGGCTAACCCACTCGGTTTCTAACCAGTCGGTCTGCCTGTCAGGGAGGGCTCTAAATGGCGCCTCCGGTGGAGAGGATGTAGTACTTCTTGTCCTGACCTGAGGCTGGTGAAGCAACACACCCTGGAGACATCAGTTGCTCTTTGATCTTTGGAAGGGTTTTATCTCTGATAGTATTTCCTTAACCTGTCTCAATTCCCTGCCTTGAGACTTAGAGGGATTATTTCTCTTCAAATGAAAATACGACAATCCATGACATTCAACATTGGTAGAGTTCCTCTGGAAAACAAAAGTAAGGCTTCCACCTGCTTTCTAGAAAGCCCATTACTTCTTGGAAATGACCAAATCGTGCTTGCCAACATCACTCTCCCCAGAAGATCCAGAACACAGGTGTTTTGTTTCTCTCATTCTTAAAGCAATGCTGGAGAGTATTTACACAATTTAAGACTTAACTACGCTTGACATTGAAGTAGCTATTTCTACAGAAATTCATCCTTTTTACAAGTATCAATGAAGTTTGCCTTTTCTCCCTTAAAATGTCTCATCAGTTTATTTTACCTTTTTATTATGGTTTTGTTTCTATCTGGCTCATTCTCTCCTTGTTTGCTCCTCACTTCCTCCCCCCCTTTCCTTCCTTCTTTCCTTCTTTCCCTCTTTCCCTCCCTCCTTTCCTTCCAACCATCTTCCCCCCACCCCGTCCTTCCTTCCTTCCCATACTTTCTCCCTTTTGCATTGAAAAAGCAGTGGAACAAAGATGTTTTCCATTTTCTTTTTCTTTTTTTTTTTTTTTAAGATTTTATTTATTTATTTAACAGAGAGAGAGAAATCACAAGTAGGCAGAGAGGGAGAGCTGAGAGACGGGGGGAAGCAGGCTCCCTGCTGAGTAGAGAGCCTGACGTGGGCCTCAATCCCAGGACCCTGAGATCATGACCTGAGCTGAAGGCAGAGGCATAACCCACTGAGCCACCCAGGTGCCCCTGTTTTCCATTTTCTAACAAAGTTTCTGAGTATGGACTCATAGAGCAGGTACCTAACAGTGAAGCAATGAGAAACTGTCATGGACATTGTATCATTTTGACAGAAAATTGTATATTAGTTTCCTATTGCTGCTATAATAATTTATCACAATTTTGTGGCTTAAAGCAAAGAAGGTTTTTAAAATAGTTCCTTAGTTCATAATCCAAAATGGGTCATGTGGGGCTAAAATCAAGGTGCCAGCAAGGAATTTCTAGGGGAGAAGTGGTTTTCTCTCTCTCTCTCTCTCTTTTTTTTTTTTTGAATGCAACTTTTTTTGTTTAATTTAAATTCAATTAGCCAACATATAACACATCTTAGTTTTTGGTGTTTTCAGTGATTCATTAGTTATGTATTAACACCCAGTGGTCGCCTTTTCCAGTTTCTAGAGTCTAGAAGTTTCCTGGATTCTTTGGCTCATGGCCCCTTCCAACATCTTCGAATCCAGTGATAGAGCGTCTTTTCTCTTTGACTCTGCTTCTGTCTGCTTTGTTGATTTGTTTCTGATTCTGATCAACCTTTCTCCCTCTTGTATTACATTGGGTCCACCTTGACAAACCAGTATAGTTTCTTCTTCAAAAGATCTTTAACTTAATCTTTTCTGCACAATCTCTTCTGTCACATAAGATAACATTTGCAAATTCCAGGAGTTAGGTTGTGGACCTCTTACGGGTCATTAGGTTGCTGACTTTAGAGAACTAATCAGCGTGATATATTTGAATAATTTTTTGAGCATGAACTATGTATTAGGCAAAATTTAAGTGCTTTCTCATCATTACTCAAGTCTTAGTAGATCAGTGAGAAATAGATTACTTTCCCCTTTATAGAAAATAAAATAAGTTATTACCATAATCTATTTGGCAGAACTAATGCTCTTATAAGACTGCCTCTATACTTGTATAAATTTTTCAATTAAAAATTAATCATTCAACTATGTCTATTTTAGGAAATTTTTTTTATTTTAGGAGACTAAAAAAATCTTATAAAATTTCAATCTGATTTGAGGAGTCATTAATATAATAACACTTTTTGCTACTAATGTTTTGACTGGGTTGACCCATGACTTAATAGTAAATTGTCTTGAATATCAACCCGAGATGAATATCTGTGGCTTGTCATAACATTTACACAAAAGGGCATAAATCTGAGCAATATTTTTGACTTTCCTTGTATAAATTGGTATATAATATCTTCTGGAATTTTAGCCTTTGGAAAATGTCAATTCTACAGTTAATATGTCATCAATCTATTGCTCCTTAAGAACAAAATTATTATATCCATAAGCCATCTGAAGAAAAGATATTCCTTAAAAACATTCATTCAGAAATCGTTACTTCTTGTTTAAGGGAAACATATCATGGATTTTAAATATCAACTTCTAAGACTTCCTGACCTGGGTTTCTTTTATGTCCAAGGGACAGCAGTTACATTTTCTGAGTGTTTTTTTTCTAACCTGGTCAGAACTGGGAAGTTAGATGATGAGAGAATTAAGTTAAAGAAACATAATGCTTAAAGAGCTTTGCTCATATTTAAATTCAAGAGTCTCCCTAGGAAGATTTAGGCACCCGAGCTGAAGGAATAGGCTGCCAATACTGTTCATTTTTAAATTCCATTTATATGGAAATGTTAACTCAAACTATCTTGCCCTCAATTTTTGCATCCTGATATTATTTGAAAGGATCACCAGTACACATTTTGATGTAAAAGGCCTGAGGACTAGCAGGTTCTAAGAGATGGAGCCGGGAAGAGAGTTGACTCTAAGAAGTGTCATTGGCCTTGGTGTTTGAAGATGGTAATATCTGTCAATAGCGATGATGTTACCCAACAGCTTCAACTTACAGGATGTGACAACACACCTGAGTCAGGAATCTATTACCAGATTGTACTCTGCAGCTAGATAACGTTGTGGGAAATGCTTGTTTCCTTTACATTCAGCAACTATATGCTTTCCTTTACAGGAAAAGTTCAGTTTTTTGTATCTCACATTTAACCTGGCCTCAATATTCTTTATTCTGTTGGTTTACTGATCCATACTTTTAGGATAAGCAAAGCTCCTTACCTTTCACACATCAAGAACAAAGATTTCAGCTTCCCAGATTAAGTGATCAGGGAGTTTACCCCTTGTCAGCTATGTCATACAGGAGACTTACTTATTCAATCTTAACATGGTAAGTTTTTGAGAGGGAGAAGTCTAAATGGTGACAAGAACAAGTCTTCTCTAAAGACTATTGAAAACCAGGATAACTAAAATACCAGGGTTGTATATGTCATAGCAAAGAGTACTTTAGTTTAGATAAAGATATTTTCATGATAATTTTAGACCATAAAATACTAAAATGTGGGCTCACTAGAAAAGTAAATAAGCAGCCTCTTTCATTTTTCCATCCTAGGCACACCACTAAGCTTGGTGCTCCAGCACTACTCTCCAGCTTCTTTCATTTACACAGTCTTCAACAAGCATCTGAGAACCTACAATGAACCTGGCACTGTGCTGAACACAGAATAGGCACATAGGGAAGGACTTACTCCCATCCTTTGAGAACGGTATCCAGAGCCCTAATATCCATAAGAATCTTAAGATATAGAAATATACAAATGGCCTATAAAAAATATTAAGAAGGGGAAGGGCAGGTAAAAGAGAGTCAAGAAGGAAAGGAAAGGACAAGGAAGATAAGCCCTGAGCTTAAGAGGCTGAAGATGTAATTGGTGAGATAAGACATAAATTAAAGCAAACAGAGAAGTCACAGCAATATAGTACAAACAAAGTGAGGTAGAATGAAGTATAGTAAGGCTGATGGAAGTTTGGAATAGTGGACAAGTCAGTAAGGAGGCCAAGTGTCTCTGGTCCACCAGACATATTGGATGAATGACATACACCGTTTAGAAGTCAGATCGTCAAATGGCACTACTTGAAGCTTATCCCCTGTTTTCTTTCTATTCCTCATGTCTAATATTGTGTTCACTCAACAAATGATCAACCCACTCCCTCTTATTTACAGAATATCCATTTTCAACAAGCCAACATCTTCCATATGACCATGTGCTTCTTTGGAAAGCTGGGATGATCTCCTCTTGCTTGTCAATACTCAGCTTAAGAATGAGAACATGAGACATTGACAAGAATTCTGGAGGCTTCTGGGGAAAATATCTGCCTCCCCCTTCAGCTCTTTTAAAAAGGAGACTGGTAGGGAAATACAAATCAAAACCACAATAAGATACCACCTAACACCAGTCAGAGTGGCTAAAATTAACAAGACAGGCAATGACGTATGTTGATGAGGATGTGGAGAAAGGGGAACCCTCCTACACTGTTGGTGGGAATGCAAGTTGGTGCAGCCACTCTGGAAAACAGTATGGAGGTTCCTCAAAAAGATGAAAATAGAGCTACCCTATAAGCCAGCAATCGCACTACTGGGTATTTACCCTAAAGATACAAATATAGTGATCCGAAGAGGCACGTGCACCCGAATGTTTATAGCAGCAATGTCTACAATAGCCAAACTGTGGAAAGAACCTAGGTGTCCATCAACGGATGAATGGATAAAGAAGATGTGAGACACACACATACACACACACACACATATAGACAGATATATATGCATACAATGGAATACTACGCAGCCATAAAAAATGAAATCTTGCCATTTGCAAAACGTGGATGGAACTAGAGGGTATTATGCTGAATGAAATAAGTCAACCAGAGAAACACAATTATTATATGATCTCTCTGATATGAGGAATTTGAGAGGCAGGGTGGGGGTTTGTGTGGGGTAGGGAAAGAAAAAATGAAAGAAGATGGGATCGGGAAGAAGACAAACCATAAGAGACCCTTAATCTCACAAAACAAACTGAAGGTTCCTGGGGGAAGAAGGGGTAGGACTAGAGTGACTAGGCTATGGACATTGGGGAGGGTATGTGGTATGGTGAGTGCTGTGAAATGTGTAAGCCTGATGATTCATAGACCTGTACCCCTGGGGTAAATAATACATTATTTGTTAATAAAATTTAAAAAAATAAAATAAATAAAAGGGAGACTAGATAAAGTCATCCCTTTTCTTCTCATGGAATTTGTCAGGTCTCCATGGAACTACAGATGAAACCCACAAAGAAAGCTGTCTTGAAAATAAAGTCAATCCAAAAAATATGCCAGAGGCTAAGGATAGAAAGAACTTGAATCATTGTTGAAGTCATTGAACCACTAAATTCACCCACCTGGGAGCTGATGACTTTTGATAGACCTTCCAATGTGCAGTAATAGATTTTTTTTCAT
The DNA here is from genome assembly GCF_010015895.1 of Lontra canadensis. Taxonomy (NCBI): domain Eukaryota; kingdom Metazoa; phylum Chordata; class Mammalia; order Carnivora; family Mustelidae; genus Lontra; species Lontra canadensis. Next base: position 14,325,698 of record NW_022631023.1, read on the forward strand.
AATATAAAATACTTTGAGTTGAGTTTTTTATTGCATGCTTCCAAACACATCCAAATTAGTATATCCTCTAACTTGTCATTTGGCAACTTCATGCTTCATTGAGGTTATTATATGGTGACACAGGGGAAATGAAACACCTTGGAAATTAAGTTAATACATTTAACTATTTATTTGAGTGTAGATAGACTAGAAGGAGGACATTATAAACCAAAAATAATTTTAGAGATTATAAATGACTGCAAATAGGCATGATACATTTCTCTCATGTGTTATTTTATAAATTGACAAAATATCTTCAGTTAGAATCCTGTCAGACAATATAAATGTAGCATTTGGCATTCCCCTTACAAGTTACCTAAATCAGATACATATATTTGATTCTAAAACCTTGGAACATATACATAAAGTTTTTATAATTTGTAAGGAAAAAGAAGACTGAGATTTGTTAAGTGCATAAATAATCTCACATTATATTTTTTAGAGGGGATATTTTGTAAGTTTAACCTGGAAAAAGAATCATGTTTCTGTGGCATAAGTATTTTTTTCTGTCTTTGAACATTTCAATGAAAAAGTAAGCACATTATTCATTTGATGTTATGTATTTCAACTTTCTGATATTCAATATGCCTTTACAATTGACTTAGTGTCAAATAGCTGTACTATCAAGGATTGGGAGTTTGCCTGCATTTCCTAATTCCTTGAACAGTTCCATGTGCTAGATGGCACTGCCTCTTAGCTTCTTAGTTTCAATATGCATATTTATTCAAATTGTTGTATGCATATCTTGGACAGAAACTAATTAATAAATGAATCCATTTATAATTTGTCAGCTGTTAATTTTCCATTAGCTGCACTTTTTTTTTTTTAATTTGTATCCATTTGGAAAGAGCATGTTTGTCATTTTCCAAAGGAGGAAAGCAAAACCTAATCTATTAGATCACCCTGTAATAAATTTGCGGATGAATGCAAAAACAAAGCAAAATAATAACTACCTAAAAGCTATTCAATTTGCTGGGGCTGTATTACAGCCTTTGTAGTCCCTGTTGTTTCCAGAAATATAATGATAGTTTTGCCTTTTTATTTTGATAGAAAGACAATAAAACTGCTTTTCTATCCCAAAATGCCTGACAAATGGCATGTGGTATGACCTTTGGAGTTCCCATGTAAAAATTAAGCCCATAAATTCATTAATTTATGGGGAAAATAGAGAAAAAACATGTCAGAGTCATGAGGAGAGTGACTTTTAATTGGGAATTTGCACTTACAGTATGCAATTTTAGTTTCCCAAGGTTGTTATGTTCTCAGTGGATAGAGGGAAATAGAGTAATTTAAAAAAGAAAAATATAGCTAGCTTTTTGTCAGTTTTCTGGCCATGTAACACTGTCCAGTTAATAGAATTGTTGAAATTCACCAGAGTACAAAAGGACCTCTTATAGTCTGATATAAGCATCACACAAATGAGTTGAACTGATGGCTTTTATTCCCTCATCATTTCCAAAGTACACAATAATGCTAACATTTTGTTCTTGCCTGCTGTTTGATAAAATTGTGTTATATCCAATTCCAGCTAGGTTTTGGCAAAAATTATTTTAATAACTACCTGTATAGTGTAGTATAGTGTATAGTATAGTGTATGTAATTTGACATCTTTGTAAATCTCAAATGAATTGCTTATTTAAGGGTAATAAAAAAGGAAAAGAAGCTAAATATTTTTGTGGCAAATATAAAGAAGTTGACTTTTTTTTGTTTTGATATTTAAACATTTCTTTTTTACATACATATTTTCATGTTTCAATATCTCTGAAATTAGGAAGTATCTTATAACTAATGTTGTGACATATTGTAATTGACAGCTCTTCCCTTAACGAAATATAAAATAATGGTGCCAATTATTAATAGCATCTCATTTTAGATAAAATGCAATAACTTCACTATGATAAATAGTTGATATAATAAGGATATCTCTAAACTTAAATTGTATAATTTTTTTTATCCAACTGTCCAATTCACTTGGACTTTGAGGCATGAATTTCTCTTTTTCTGTCTTTTTCTACAGTCCTGCTTTGAAGTTCATCCTCATTGGTCACCCAGCATTCTCAACATTCTATTCAGTAGATTTCAACTGTTATGACTTCCTGAAAGCTCTCCTTGGTTATTCCAGCCAAAAATGTCATATATGGTCTGTAAACTGTGACTTTTTTTTCTGAATTACAATGATAGCACTTTTCATATGCTGTCTCTTTCATATTGAATTTATGTGTGGATTTGTATACATTTTCAAGTAGAATGTATGGTTTTCCATTTCAGAGATAATGTCTGTGATATCCAGATTCTTCATCCTGTACTCAAGGCTTTGAATGATCTGGTCCCCAAATAACTGAACTCTCACCTTTCACTAGTCCATTGAGATTTTTGTGGTGCAGTTGTCACAGTGAACTAGTTGATGTTCTTTTAACTCTCAACACCTCAGTATTTCCATGATTAGTTCATAATGCTTCCTCAGGCTGTAATAACTTTTCCCAATTCCCTTATCACAATCTTTTTTTTTTAAGATCCTTCTCAAAACTATAGATTAAAAATATCCTTCAAAACTGTCAGAATTACTTATTCCTTCTGTGCACATAGTATTAAACTACATTTAGCTTTCTATAACATTAGCCAGCCTTGTTTGAGATATTTTTTTCTTTCTTTCCTGGAGGATTATAAGCAATTTTAGGACCTAACATTTCTTTTACATATCTTTGTTACTTTCAAAAAATCTTAAGCATAAAAGGTATTGATAGTCTTTTTTTATGTAACCACTAATAAGAATCCCTACTCTTTATCATGTCTATAAAATCAAAGTGAAAAGTTCCCCTGTGAGGTAAAGAAGTAATGTCTTATACCTTGATGAGCAATATAAAGTATTTAAGTTGAGCATCAAAAATCAGTTGTCTCATTTTCTGCCAATTGAGATGTCACTGGAGTCCATTCTAAACAGAACCTTATATGAAAATTTAATTTAGTACTTATTCATCTGTCTGTTTAATGATTTCTTCAAATCATCCAAGATCTGATTCAAAGTGTCTTTTTTTCCAGTTAAAGAGACGTCCAGAAAAACAAACCCCTGCATCTAAGAAAGTGACTCTCAGAGGGCATTATTGACTTTTTCTTCAACAGCAATTTCTCTCTTAATCCTTATTGTTAAGCTTACTCTCATATTTTACAGAATATGAGATCCATAAATACAGAAGTATTTATGGAAGTCATGATCACCTTCTAAACTCAAGCAGGAGCCATTATTGGTTAAGAGAGGGACATGTGACCAAACTCTTGTCAACTACATGTAAAAAGTAGACCACTGGAGCTACTTACTTGGTTGAAATAAATGTTAATTTCATTTCTGGCATTGCCAATTGAGCTCCTTCTCCATCAGCCCTCCAACAGTTAGCAACTATTAACTCCAGACAGAATACCAAAAGCAACTACCTGAAGCTACTGGAAAGCAAATAGAACAGAAAGAATCTGGAGAGGAATGGACACAGTGAAGAAGAAAATGACATTGTATGAGCTTCCAATTTTAGCCTTTTAACCTGCAGGCAAGCCACAGTTAGTGCTGCCTGGGGTGACTAAAAGTCTGATAGAAAATTTAGTCTTCCTGGCCCAAAGAACTAGAGGACAGACCTCAGGGCAACCACAGCTGTTAGAATGCGAGGAGGAAATCTAAGTTAGAATAAAGTGTGGAAAGAGGTTGACCTAAGTTCTGACTATGAACTCTGCTCAAATAATCCACACATGCATGGCTCATATTCAAAGAAGCTCAACTTGGAGTGTCTGGCTGGCTCAATCAGTAGGACATGAGACCCTTGATCTCGGCATTATAAACTCAAGCCCCATGTTGGGTGTAGAGATTATTTACAGATACAATCTCAAAAAGTTCAGCTAAAACTAAAATAACTGAACTGAAACTTTAGTTGCTGCTGGAAAGACAGAGTTTGTAGTAGATGTCCAACCAAAAATGAACAAAAGAGTAACAGTAACAAAAACTCCAGCAACAAAAACATTTTCTGGCATAATAAAACAAGATTACAGAGCCTTCACAACGTAAGTCACAAATTCATGCTATGATCCAAAAGTATAGAATATACAAGGAATCCATAAAATGTGTGCTTCCACAAAAGAAAAAAACAATAAATAAATATAGAACAATTCAATACATTTTGAATTAGCACAGAAAAATGTTAAAGTAGCTAGTCTAAAATAAGGAGATAAAGGACAATATGTTTGCAAACAATAAAATAATAGTAAAACAGAGAAATTGAAAGCATAAAAAAGAACTAAGTAAAAATTTCAGAAATAAAATCATGTCTTAAGAAAAGACATTTCTTGTATCAAAAAGAAAAAAATCTAATATTAATGAAAAGTACTTCTTAAGAAGATAGAAAACAAAAGTAAATTCAAAGTAAGTGGAAGGTAGAAAAATGATAAAGCAGAAATTAATACAATGGCAAAAAATGTTAAAAGAGAATTATAAAAAAAGAAAAACCTTGTTTTTTGTTGTAAGATTGACAAAATTGATTAACCTCTAGCTATACTAATTTTCAAAATGAAAAAAAAACGGACATCACCAATACTGTTGCTGAAAGAGGGGTAATTACTACAGATCTTTTCTACAAAATGGATTTAAATAGAATGTTAGGTACAACAGTGTACCAACAAATTCAGTACCTATAAGTGAATTGAAAAGGTTTTGAAAACAAAAAATAAAAATAAAACAAAGAATGTGAATAGCTCTCTCTCTCTACCAAATAAAATGTTAAAAAAAAAAAAAAATCTTTCCACAAAGAGAACTCCAGAACCAAATGTTCCACTCTTTTTTTTTTCAAGTGCTAAATGAGGAAATCACAATAATCTTACACTAACACTTTCAGTAAATAAATTTAAAAGTCATATAAAAATATTTCTTTACTCCCATGTCTCTTTGCTTAGGCTTTGAACAGATTTATGTGCCTTTTGGTGTAAAGTCAGCCATCTTGCATGCAAGAGGGGAAATCTCAAAGTCTAGCAGAGGAAGCTGACCCTAAATCCTACATCATTAAATTATAGAATTATCCCATTCTGAAACTGCTTATTTATCCTCTTCTTATTTGAAAGGCATTAATAAAAAATCACAACTCTTCAAGTCAAATTGGTCCTTTGAAGAAAAAAAAAACCTCATTTTGTTAAATATTATATAAGTAAAAAAAAAAAAACTCAGTAAAAAAAAAGTGTGCAGCTTAATGATTATTATGCAGTAATGGCTATTATTATAATCACTCAAGACATAAAAAATTGCAAGTCATTCCCAAAGACTCCCACAGTCCCTCATCTAACTATAATCTTCTGAATCCCAAAGATTAACCAGTATTCTGACTTTCATAGTTACTACTTCCTTTCTTATTGGGTTATACCCACATGACATACCCCAGTCAGATACAATAGGCTTTTTTCTCATTTCTTTTTCATTTTTTAAGAGATTTTGTTTATTTATTTGAGAGAGAGAGAGCACAAGCAGGGGAGTGGCAGAGGGAGAGGGAGAAGCAGGCTCCCTGCTCAATACCCTGAGATCATGACCTGAGTTGAAGGCAGGCTCTTAACCCACTGAGATAGTCAGAATACCCTCTTTGTCATTTTTTTAAATGTTTATTTTTGTTGTTGCTGCTGCTGTTTATGTCCCTTTTCTTTTAAAACTGGGACTCCCGGGCGCCTGGGTGGCTCAGTGGGTTAAGCCGCTGCCTTCGGCTCAGGTCATGATCTCAGGGTCCTGGGATCGAGTCCCGCATCGGGCTCTCTGCTCAGCAGGGAGCCTGCTTCCCTCTCTCTCTCTCTGCCTGCCTCTCTGTCTACTTGTGATCTCTCTCTGTCAAATAAATAAATAAAATCTTTCAAAAAAAAAAAAAAAAACTGGGACTCCCTTTCAGTATATGCATCTAGATATAAATATTTTACTTCACACATAGTCTTAGAATAAGGACTGTACAGATTTACCTATTTAACACATGCTCTTAAATAAGATGATTAGAGTTTCAGGTAGTAACAGTACCAATTGAGATTTTTCTTTTTTCAAATTCTCTTTTAATCTCTTCTTTCTCACAAAATTTATTTGTTAATGAATCTGGATCCAAAGACTCTAAACCTGGATGTTTGCATTCTCACAGTGTATTTCAACATGTTCTTCTGTTCTCTGAATTGCCTACAAACTGGTAGCTAGAACTAGAGGCCACGTCAGAATCAGAATCAAGCTTTTTTTGGGGGGGGACAAGAATTTTCAAAAATCATGAGGCAATACTTTCTTTTCACATCATAGCTTTTAATACTCTAAACTCCTTAGAACTTTCTAAGTCTGAATGTGAAACTCCAAGTTTGTATTATACCAGATCCACTCATAGGTTATATATAGGTCATGGCTTAAGAAGTTGAGCACAGGTTATGGAAAAATGCATGTAAATTGTAAAATAATCATCTGTGGCTTATATACATACTTCTGAATGAATTTTGCATGACTCTAATGGAATCAGTAATAAACACAAGAAGCAGAACATTAAGTCATTCATGCTATAAGCATTTTTTTTCCCCAGTTACTACTCTACTTCAGTAATGCATATGTGAGAAAAATGAGTTAATATAAGATCCTTGTTGGGGCGCCTGGGTGGCTCAGTGGGTTAAAGCCTCTGCCTTCAGCTCAGGTCATGATCTCAGGGTCCTGGGATCGACCCCCACATGGGACTTTCTGTTCAGCATGGAACCTGCTTCCCCCTCTCTCTCTGCCTGCCTCTCTGCCTACTTGTGATCTCCCTCTCTCTATGTCAAATAAATTTTAAAAAATCTTAAAAAAGAAAAAAAAATATATATGAAATCCTCGTTATCAACCTTCCTAGTAAAAAGTTTTGGGGATATTTGCATACGCAGCTAAATGAAAAAAGTATCAGGTAAGTTCACCAGTTTCTATTTTTATATTTCAAACACTGAATACTATAAGAGATATTAGCCTAAGTCCATTTTGATTTACCAAGTAAAAAATGATATAATTATAGAAAATTATATTATCAGTTGTGAAGCTATTTTTATGAAAAAGAATGTACTTAATATGGGAACAGTAGTATCAAGAACTCATTTCTTTTCTCACATTGTATTTCAAGTTAAAATATTTAGCCAATTGAGAAAACATTTTCATAAATTATTATTTAAAAACCTAGTAGTCTAGGGACGCCTGGGTGGCTCAGTAGGTTAAGCATCCAACTCTTGATTTTGACTCAGATCATGATCTCAGAGTCCTGAGATTGAGCCTGGAGTGGGGCTCCACACTCAATGCAGAGTCTGCTTGACCCCTTCCCCCTCCCAGGCTGGCATGTTCTATGTCTCAAATAAATAAATAAATAAATAAATCTTACAAAGAAACCTAGTAATCTAGTTGTGTTTTTTGTTTGTTTGTGTTGGTTTTGTTTTTTTAATATTGGGAAGAAATGGGACAGCTTTCATTTGAAATACATGGAAACAAGTTTAACATTTTGCTGAAGAACTGTCATGCTCACTAGTGATTTACAAGAACTCTTAACCAAAAGAATGGTGATCAATGGTTTTCCAAGGAGGAACAGAGTTTAAGTCAGTAAGTTCGGCTGTTAAGTAGAAATGCTGCTGATTGAAAACAATCCTGTATATATGTTCTTATACACGTGGCATAGGACAAAATATCTGGTAGTACAGTAGGTCCAGGAATTAGAAAAAAAACTTGTCTCTGGTAACTTAAAACAGTCATAAAAGTTTTCCTTTCCTTTTCTTTTTTTTTTCCTTTTCCTTTTCTTTTCTTTTTCTTCCTTTCTTTTTTTTTTTTTTTAAGATTGTCTTTATTTGAGGGAGAGGGTGAGTGAAAGAAAGGGAACCCAAGAGGTGGAGGGGTGGGGCAGAGGGAGAAGCAGACTACCCACTGAGTAGGAAGCCCAATGCAGGGCTCAATCCCAGGACCCTGGGATCATGACCTGGCCAAAGGCAGATGCTTAACTGACTGAGCCACCCAGGCACCCTAGTCATAAAATTTTCTGATGATAGCTGGATAGAGAAAAAGCAAGAAACCTCTACCACAAGGTGTTCTGAAATACATTCTGGCATTTTCTGAAAAACTAGGAGTAGCAACATGGGCTCCTGAGTTAAGATACTTGAATCAGGTAGTTTGCTATTTAGATTTTCTCAAATTATTTTAGCTTAATGAATTGACATTTGTTTAAAGTTCTATGGAAAATTGAAAAATTCATGTAATACTACATAGTTCTTATGGGAAAAAATAAAAATTGCTAAGTAACCAAGTTTCTTTATGTTTAGAGTATAAATTGAGAAGCAAATTTCTGGAATTTTCTGTGGCTCTATTCATTTGACATCAACTCTGGGGCTTCATTGAAACTTCATAAAACTATAGTTCTTTAAATATGATCTTCTTCTTACTTCACTCTAGTTATATCTATTGTGGTTTGGCCACTCTGTTCATTTTCATTCTTCCCACCCATATTGACCAACTATTCATTTTCTGGAATTCCTGCATTTATATTCACAAAGAAAGCCTTTACTTGGTTTTAGCAGTTGTCAGCCATTGTAGAATGCCCTACAAAGCTTTAGCTCAAAGCCACTACATAGATCATTAGATGATGTTGAATCAATTACCCATTGCTCGTCCAATTGGCTATTACCTTCGTGGTGAAACTATGTAGCAGAGAATATGGTGTTCTGGAATAAGAGACCACTTAGCTGCTTTTCTCAGCAGAAGGCTATCTGAATGGCAGGCTCCCAAAGCACAGGTAAATTTTTCATCTTTATAGACAGGTTGTCATCCAGTTGGGAAAACCTAGGTTGCTTAAAATGAAGATTAATAACCAACATAAATATTGAATTTATTAAATATATTAAATATATTTCAAAATATATTTTACTAAAATTTGTATCCAAATGGTAACCTTTTTAAAAAGCACAGGAGATTTAAAAATCAGTAATCTATTGAAATTTATTGATATTTTATTAATTTTATAACATGTAACAATAAAAACAACTACCATTTATATAACAAAGATTTTTATTCAATTTTGTACTATTTCTGTATTTTAAAGAACCATCTCTTGGTTTTCACTGATGTGTTCTATTGTTTTTGTTTTTGCGGTTTTTTGTTTGTGTTTCTGTATCATTTATTTCTGCTCTGTATTTCTTCTGGCTTTAGGCTTCATTTGTTATTCTTTGTCCAGCTTCTTTAGGTTGGAGATACATAATTAAAGGCTGTTAGTAAATAGATATTTTACATTATACATCTGAATAATATCACTTAAGGAGATTGTGTAAGCAGAGGGTAAAATTGTGGGCTTCTGTCCCAGTACATTTAAAGGTTTGGAAAAGGACAATCATGAATTTTGAGGACTGGAAGAAATGAATGTTAAATGAATGTATTTACAAATCCTTGAATAATGTCTGACACATAGTAAACAATATATTTGTTAAATAAAATAAAATAAATTTGTTAAATAAAATAAATTCAACTAAAATATTTTAAAAAGAACTAATAAATTCTTACTCAATTAATAATTAATAAATTGATGGGTAAATGAACAATTATGGCTTTTTCATATTTATTATCTTATGTGATCATCACAGTAATCATTTATTTATTCATTGAATATCCATAGAGTAACTATTATGTGCCAGTCACTTTGCAGTAGATATTACTATTGCCAATTTGTTTTTTTTGTGATTGCTGTTGTTGCTGTTATTATAGTTTTTATCTCCATTTGCAATGGAAATTAGGTATCAGAGAAATAAAACGTGCAATTGGAAATTGTGAAATTTTATTCCACAAACTTTTAATCAAACTCCAGAATTTAAAATTGACTCTAGTGTAATGGTAGGCTAATGTCTCTTTCTGCCCCAGGACTTTCACATGCTCTTCTTTCTAAAGTAGCACAGTTCCCCCACATACTTGACTATCTTAATTAATTATTACCCATCATTGGGATTTCAACTCAGAAAGCACTTCAGGAAAGTTTGTGCTACTCAAACTAATTCAGATTCCCATGTAGGACACTTTCATTGCATCCTGAAGAAACTCTTCTTTGAGTACTTATCATTGATGTTATTAATTCATTAAATTATTTTTATTTTTTTCCAGTTCTCCTAGTGTTGTATAAGTTCTGTGAACACAAAGCCTATGTCTATCTTACTTACTGTTAAAATATAACCTTAGAGCAGTGCATGGGAAATACTGAGTACTTGAGAAATGGGTATTCATTGGATGAATGAATGTGCCAAAAAGATCATAAATTTTGAATAATAAATGAATTCAAAAGTGATCTTAACTCCATAAGGACCTCATTTTCCCCACCTATAAAATGGAAATAATGAAATCCACCCAATTATGAGAAAAATTTTTTTTGGCTCTGAGTAGAACATTGTAGTTACCACTTTACAGAAATGAGGGACAAGAATTGTGTTCAAGCACATTAGAACTTTCAGAGGCCAAGACATAACACCAGTGGGATTTCCTTCCTTGCTCTAGACCCATTGATTTTACAGTCTGAATAGTTAAATACAAAGACTCAGGCAAAGACTGCTTGAGTAATACTTAGATTCATTTTATTGCTGTATGCTAAACCAAAAAAAGGTACATGACATTTTCAGTGGGGTGTTTTGTTCATTAGGAAAAGAATCAAAAAGTCTTTGAACACATTCTAGCCACAAGGAAAAATAACTTATTCCAGGTGATTATATCATTTTAAGGTCCTGCTATACTCAAAATATATCTTTTCTTTTTTTCAAAAGAGGAGAGGGTGTTTTGTTTTAGGATTTCTTTTTGCATTAGAGGAATATTATCCTGTCTCAAACCATAAGATTTTATAGTAGGAAACAAAAGAAAACAGGACAATTTTGATCATTTAGAAGCCATAGCATCTTCTCTTTATCCTTCTTACCTTGAGCTCCCTATCCTTGCCTTTTTCAAAGTTATTTTGCTCTTGTATACTTAAAGCAATGGACTTTTCCTCTTCGCTGTCTTTCAGTGGCCTACATCAAAGAATCTTTCTATCAGAAATTATGCTGGCAACATATGGTTATTTTGGGGAATAAGTTAGGTAGTCTATATAGAGTTCCTTATGGATGGTAAATTCTGTATAAATATCAGCTTCTTCCTCCCCCCTTTACAGAACTTTGAGAGGTGAACTTGGAGCTCAACACATTCCTAAATACCTTGACTGACACTGTGGGTAATCCCCTCAGAAAGCATTGAAGCTAATATAAAGAATTTTCTATAATTTTGTTCATTAGATGTCTGGTAGAGATAATACCCTCATGCTTTGATCACCTAATTTTATCTTAATGCACACTAGTTTGTTAGATTTTTGTAGGAAGAACTGAATCTTAAAGTGACAATTAGCTTTCAACTAGCTTACTAGTGAAATAAAAAAGATTAAGCTGGACTGGGTTGTAATGATCAACCAATTCTCTCATTTTATAGATGAAAAAAAGTAAAAAAAAAAAGTCTTTGGGAGTTAGCATCTGTATTAAATATATTAATGATTAGTTTCTTCAAAATATATTCAATTTAAAAATGTGTTTTTATTTTTTTAACAATCAACTGTCATTCCATAATTTTGTGATTATTCCCATAGAAAGTGACTATATAGTCTATTAAAAATACATGCAAAAAATACATGCAATATAAAGAAAAAGGAAACTGTTTTGAGAATGCTGTAGCTACAAAGTATGTTCAAGGGTGATTCAGATATTAAATCCTTAGGTAATTAGCAATGACATTAAATGAGCCATGTTCAATAACAAAGTTGAATATTACTTTAAAAGCATTTTCTCTTTCATTTCCATGCAGCAATTTTTGCCTCTGAAAAACATAAGAGGAGGCTCATCAATTCAGTGGCATGGTTTGCTGATTGCTCTTCCTTTTCTTGAAGGATGGAATCAATACTAAAGTAATGATTCTAAATGTCACCATTTGCCTGTTTCATAATTTGGGATATAATTTTACTTTTCAGATTTTTAGATAAATATTTGGAATAAATTACTAAAAAATGACAGACAGTTTGGAAGTTATGATCTATAATATTTTTGTTCAGATATTTTCACTTTAAAACACATTTTTGCATTCACATACTTCTTTTTTTCACAGTTTGACTGGACCCTTTCAATTCTAATATGTGACATAAAAGTACCACAAGAAGTGATTTCACTTACTTTCAGGAAAGGAGTACCTAAATAACTATGACTCGGGTCAGTGAAACCTAATTTTATAGGTTTGTAATTTTTATTTTTGCCTTGATGCTCTTGTGACATCTTTAATTTGTTCAGTGGAGAGGACATGGTACCCTCTAAAGAAACTCTAGCCAGCTGGGTGTTGTAAGTGAGGCCATCTGCTCAAATAAGATCCACTTTTAAACTTCAGAATGTTGTTAACTATCATTTATTTCTTTACTTACATAATATTGATGGGAACATGATATAAATCCTGACATTTTTCCCTTGCTAGTTAGTGAACTAACTCTTTTTCATTCATAACACCATCCCAGCCACGTGAAAAATGAAATGTATCTTAGAACCAGTTGGGATTTTTTAATTACAAGTAATGAGAAAAACAAAAAAAAAAAAAAAAGAAATTTACTAAATTCTAAATCAAGAAATTCAGAGATGGAATGATTCTGGGGTTAGTTTTATCATTGGATTCACACGTGACTAAGTCTTAATGTTCTTTCTGTATTTTAAGCTCTCCATTCTTTCCATGATGATGTCCTCATAGCCTAATTTATCCCATAGTTAGAAGAGGGCTCCCACAGTTAAAGATGTCACATACAGTTGGGACAAAATCCAAAGAAGAGGGCTCCCTCTGTCAATGAGTCTTTCTAGGAACAAGGAGACCTTTCCCAGAAAACTCTAAGTCTATGTCTTTATATCTCACTCTAAATGAGATAGTCACAATAAGTCAAATTAACTTAGACTAGCAGTCTACAATGTGTGGTCTATGGACTCTTGGCTATTCCCCAAATTATTTCAGGATATTGACACAATAAAATAAGTATCAAAATAGCACTATGGTATTATTTGCCTTTCTGCTTTGTTTAGATTCCCAGTGATAATGCAAAGGCAATGGTGGGTCAAGCAGTTGGGGCCTTAGCACTGTTCCGGCAGTGGTACCAAACTGTACTAGCAGTCACTATATCATTCACCACCACAAATTCATGAAAAGCTTAATTAAGTAAGTCACTAAGAATGTACTTGAAAAAAAAATTTTAAAAAATTTAAAAAAGAATGTACTTGATAAGGGAGTAAAAATTGTTAATTTATCAAGTTTTGACTCTTGGGTATATGCCTTCTCATTATTTTGTGTGACAAAAGGAAAGGTATTCTAACACATGTCTGTTATACTCTACATTAGGATGGTTACGTTTAGGAGAAGTTCTCATGCAATTGTGAGAGTTATGAGATGAATCATCCAGTATTTTCACAGACCACCGTTTTTCCTTGAATGAAATCTGATGGACAAATTACAGTTATTCATACTTGGGCATTTGGCAGACGTCATCTCAAAAAAGAACAATGTGCATCTGTGACCAAGGAAAACAACTGATGCTGTTTTTGGCCAATAATAAAATATGAGCTTCTAAGCAAAAGTTAGAATTTGAGAGAACTTTTTTTCTGTCTCCATGAGCTGGACAGCCACCTAACTTTTCTGATGAAATGGATGATAATATTAATAAATGTTATATTCTTATATTGTAAAATTAAGTGTGTCAAAACTTGAAGGGTCAGCATATTCACTGAACCAAGATTTTTTAAATGACCAGTGCATTTTCATATAAAACTATTCATGGGTGGCACGCCTGGCTGGCTCAGTCAGTTAAGCATCTGCCTTTGGCTCGGGTCATGATCCCAGGGTCCTGGGATGCTGGGCTCTCTGCTCAGCTGGGAGACTGCTGCTTCTTCTCCCTCTTCACCTTCCCCACCCTGGCTTATGCTCTCTCTGGCTCTCTCTCTCTCTCTCTCAAATAAATAAAGTCTTAAAGAAAACTATGCATAGGTAAAGCACCTATTATTTGTGCAATATAGGTCAAAGATTTTAATTTAACCAAAACCAAGAAGCTTATCAATGTATCTTCAAGTTTCACAACACCACTGTTACAAGATGACCACTTGTTAAGTTTTAGTGTTTTATCAGAGAAAGAATACCCACAATTGTATGAAAAGCCCACTGAAATACTCTCCCTCCTTCAAACAACCTAACTGTATGAACTCCAGTGTTTGTTTGTTTGTTTTTCATTTTTTCAACTAAAATAGTTCAACAAATTGAATACAAGGTAGATTGAGAATCTAGCTATTTTCTCTTAAGGAAGACATTAAAGAGATTTGCAACACTATAAAACAATACTACTTTTTAAACTGTTTTTGCTTCAAAAGTATAGCATTTTTTCATAAAGTGTTATTTATGTTAATGAAGTAATAATGGAATTATTTTTGTTTTTAATAAATATTTAGTGAATATTTTTGACATTTCTTAGTTTTAATTTCTAACATGTTAAATTTTATAAATATAACCAAAACACTCTGCAGTTCTCAATTTCTCTGAGTGTAATGGAGTTCTGAGACAAACACGTGAGAATGTACGGTTTGGTCTAATCAGGACTTAACCCTTTGGGACTAGAGATAGAGTAGCTTCTCTGGAAACCATGAATGAGACTGGAGGAGCACAGAACTGAACATTAGTCTCCGTTAGAAAGCTGGAAGATGACAGAATGGATGTTGAGAAGACAAACAGCAATGTTTGCTCAGATCCTCTACAGTCTCTCTGCGTTTCTACTGTGGTGTTGTAAATTGTTAATGAAATCACTTACTTTCAAACTGTGCTTTTTGGGCTTATTTCAAATGGAGGATGTTAACAAGTGAGAGAATCAGATAGTTTCAGCTCCCATGGCTCCAATTGGGACCACTATAAATGTATCTCTTTTACATATTGGACTTTAAGATTTTATTTAATAAACAATTCTGAGGAATAAAAATGTTCAAACGGCACTGACTTAGCATACCTATTGTGGAGGTGGAAACTTTTGATTCCTTACAAACTAGGTTTTAAACTCCTTGAAGATCAGATAACAGTATTATTCAGTATACAGGTTTGTTTGTGTTTTTTGTTTTTTTTTTTTTTGCCAAACATCAGAACACAGTGATTTCTGCTGAATGACTACAATATTGATCACATTTAAATAAGTTTTTCAAGTGGCCGTTTCCCCTGTTTTTGGAAGTCATACCCACACATTGAAAAATTGCATCATGGAGATAGCAATGTCCCAAAGATGGGAAAGAATGCCATCTGGCCTATAGGTGTTTGAGGGTCATGTGTTTTATAACTAGTGATTGTGAGTCTGGTAATTTTAGGGAAATATTTCGAGGATGTCTTATAACACTATTCAATTTGGGAAAACATTTAATCTTTAAAGACATTTGCAAAAGCAGGAGGTAATTTATCTCCACAAATCTTTGAAGTGGGCAGTTATCTGTATTCTGATTCTCCAGAGAAACTATTGAGATTTTCCAAAGATCAGTAAGAAAAGGTCAATGTCACAATGACTTAAAATGTTTTCAGGATGTTCTTAGGGGAGATGATTGAAGCACTAGCCTACAGGGCAGGGTGCATTCCAGGGCAAAAAGCCTGTGCTAAGTAAAGTGGGCAAGAATAGTGCATTAGCTCAGACAACAGCACCACTAATGATGTCAAATCATCCTCTTCTGTGTTAAATTGTCTTGTTGACTTGGCTTGACAAGGCTTGATAGGACTTAGAGGTTTACTAAAACAGTAACTTCGAGTCTGTCCTCTATCCCCTGCCAATACTCCTTTTCTGCCACTACAGATAGCATCTTACCAGGTAACAAAATAGTCAACTTTTTGCTATACACATGTTCACTATCAGTGTATTCTAAATACTCATTTTCAAGAAGCGAATGGCATTTATTCAGGTTATCATCCATAATATGAGTCCAAAGTCTGCACTCCTCACCATTAACAGAGACTTGAGTTAAGCTTAGAATGAGAAACATGCCCTGTGATAGTAAAAGGAAAAGATGACTCTGGTTTCTTTGGTTGGTTATTATACAATATAGACCCACTGAATGAATGAAGGTTCTTTTTCTCCTCTCACCTTGAAGGAATTATGAGGGCCATCCACTGAATGAGCATCTAGCCACTGGGATCCATTTCTGTGTTCCAAGGAATCCTTAATTCATACTAAGATTCAACCTGAGCTTTGTAAAAAAAAACAATAATAATAATCAATATGCATATTAGTATCCAAAGATCACTGTGCACCAAGCCTTTCTTTACTGATTTACGTAAACACTTGTTTTCCTAGTGTACTCTTCCAAAGGGCTGCAGATTACACATGTTGATGTCAGAATGGCATACTTTTGAATGTTTTGCTTTATCACTGCGTTACTGCTCTCTGTCACATTGATTTTTTTTTTTTTAATCACGTTTCAGCAATTTGGAGAATCATGACTTGCATAGTGCTGAGTGGAGGGGATAAAGATATTCAGCAATCATGTGATTTCCATGAAATAACTACTATCACCACCATCACCACAAATAAGTTGAGACAACTTGAAGGATATTTCTCTCTAATCATTTTGTATCCAAATTTATGTGTTTATGGCAGCATGTGAGCAATTTCTAAAGATTTTACCCTTACCATTACGAGAATGATAACATGGAGTGCCAAAAATAAAACATACAGGCAATTTACAAAGTTTCAAAATAATATTGAATTAGAATTTGTATCATCCTGGTTCACCAATACCTTGAAGTTTGCAAGGACCTCAGGTCACAAGCATGAGACTGTTGTTAGAGCAGTCTATGTTCATCTCTCTATTCTCTTGCACCTTCCCTTTATGACCTTATGCAACTGACTTACTATTCCTTCCTCTCAGTTTCTTGACTGTCAAATAAAGACCATATTACTTACCTCTCAAGATGAGGTAAGGATTTAATGAGAACATGAACATGAAATATCTAGAATACACTGGGTTTGATTCATGCTATTTTATTTCTGAATTAAGAGTTTAAACTTATCAAAGACCTTTTCCCCTTCCGAATAGTTTATAAAATCTATTCTCCTTTGACACCATGCTCTACAATGCTTAGTCTCAAAGGCATGGAAGATGATAGATGTGAATTAGCTATATCCTTCTCCACTGATGTTTTTCAAGAGTCAATTGTCACCATTATAATTAGATCAGCTACTATCTCATTTATCCGCTGCTCACTGGAGAAAATCTCTCTTATTCAGATCTCAAACCTGGGTCTTTATCATCGTCTCCTAAGAAATGTTTAAAAAATCCAGACTCATCAAGATCTACTCACTTGGACCATGTAGCGTAGGGCCCAGACATCTGTATTTTCATTTATTCCCCACCAATTATAATAGCAAGGCCTTTTCCATCCCCAGACTCTGTTTGGAAACTGCCATAGATCTTTGCTACTCCATGTTGTTCAAGGTCCAACACCACCTGGGAGCTTATAAGAAATGCAGAATCTCTGGCCACCCCATCCCAAACCAACTCCATCAGAATCTGCATCTTAACAAGATCCCCAAAGATTTGTGTGTATGGAGGTCTGCAGTGACTTCTTACCTTTCTGGAGGGCATTCTTATAGGCACGACCCGAACCGCCAACACTCCCCTGTATCCTTTTCTTGAAGCATTTCTTCTAAGAAGTACTTAGCCACTCACCTCAAGAAAGTTGCTGAATTCTGATAGCAAGTCTCAGTTCTATAAAGGTCTTTATTTTTTCTATCTATCTATCTATCTATCTACCCATTTATCTTTCCAGGTATTTATCTATCACCTATCTATCTTGTATCCACTGGTGTGGTACCCTCTTTCAAGTACAAGGTCTTACTATTGTAGATTTGCCGACATGGGTTTTTAATCCTTTGTGGTTGCTCCTTTTAATACCCGCTATTCTGGAGGAAAAATTTATTGATGTTCCTTTTGGGGCTAATATTCTAGTATAACAGAGCAGAGGTGGGCGAGAAGGATGTATTTTGATAGCTTAAAGAACTGAATAAGGCAGCAATAAAAATGCTATTTCAAAACAGTTAAGCTGTCACCTTAAGAAACTCTAAATGGTGTGTCAAAGAAGAAAGCACTTTACAAAAGTAATTCAATATTGAATGCATATGTCTGTGATTTGATTTGAGGCAAGCAAAGAATGAAATGTTACGGAAAGATTGTTTGCCTACACTTTATAATTATTGATAGTACATTGGTATTGACAACATTGGAGTCCTCAGTGAGTGAAGGATTTGCCTATATCAATTGTGTAACTACTGCAGTTTTTCAAGACTTTCTGGAGTTCTCCTATAACTATATATAAGGGACATAAATCAACTCTAATATGAAAGAACAAAATTCTTCAAGCTCTGAGATGTTTCCAGTCTGATGAGATTGGAACCATCTGTGTACACTACATTCTCCTGGCTGGTGCGTGTTACTAATTTGGAGGTATTCATCTTTCCA
This sequence comes from Lontra canadensis, assembly GCF_010015895.1. Taxonomy (NCBI): domain Eukaryota; kingdom Metazoa; phylum Chordata; class Mammalia; order Carnivora; family Mustelidae; genus Lontra; species Lontra canadensis. Next base: position 14,344,250 of record NW_022631023.1, read on the forward strand.
AGTGCAGAGCAATATTTCTGCCCAGTGGTGAATTTCGTGTTGATGACAAAAAGGGTAGCTACTTCACCACACAATAACCGAATCCATGGTATGTGTATGTCAGTGAAAGCCATGGCTAGAGTACTGGGAGACAAATTTCTTCTTTTGTTTTGTAAGAAGGGCTGCCTTCTGGAATCTTTCATAATCACGGACCCAGCTACGTACATATCTAAATTGAAATCGCCTCATGTTTCCCATTTCGCACACCCCTTCTATAACCTCCTAAACTGTCCTTATTAAATTTGTCCTTGAAGGAAATGGCTTCCTGTAAACATAAACAACTGAGAAATTAAATGGAGGGGCAGGTTTCAGTTGATTATGCATGGCTAAATTGCATTTTATTCATCTGCAAATAGAATATGCATATGTTTTCATTCAAAATGATGGGAGAGACTTTAGATCTCTCAGATTAGCAAAGCAACTTAATGTAGTGTCTCCTATTTGGGAAAAGAAAAAAAAAAAAAACCCAAAAACCAAACAACCTGCTTGTGTTTGACAGATGTCATGTTTTGAATTTGAATGAGAGGTAGTTGGATGTGGTGTCTGACTCTCTAAAAAAGAGCTTGCTGATCTCTATAAAGACTTGTCATTTCAACTTGTGATGAGTTATCTCTGATAGATAACCTTTAACACTCAAATTAACCTTGTCCCCCAGTAACTTATTCTTGTAGGCTTGTACCCCTCCCCATTATTATTATTATTATTTTTCCTAGCACAACACTGACATCAGATGGCAAGTAAACAGCCTCAAAGACTACTTTCCTCTCTCATAAATTGTATTGGAACTTGAAGCCATAGAGATAATCTTAAATTCCCATTTAGCCTTGAGTGGTGTCCATACATTTTTTTTCCTTTTTTTTTTTAGGGAAGAATATAAGAGATTAAAAAAAATAATCAAGAAAGAGCAGAGTTTTCATTGAATCAGAGCACACACATACACATAGATGCACACCCACTGACCCAGATGCCTCTGAGGTTATTTTGCCCTGTCATTCATTAATTTCAGAAATGGTTACTGTATTAAAAAGTGCCTCCAAAGATATAGAGATTTGAAAATGTACTTCTGATTGCCATATACTTCCAGGTATTTGTCAAATAAGCCAAGTATTCAGGAGGAATGGGATGAATGCCATTTGTGTTTCCAACAGCTGGAAATTCAGTATCTGCACACTTTATAATTGGATTTTGCATTGGGCTTAATGCACAGAATTTGCCAACATACAATAGCAGGGTGATCAGCTACCTAGGAGACCATTTTGGTTCTCTCTACCCCTCCAGATGCTGCTAGGAAAACTCAAATGGGAAGCACAGATAACTAACAAATAACAGATGTGAAACAGGTCTTTAGGATTCTAAGAAATAAAGTGTGTGGTAAGGAAAATATGTACCCTTTCCTCACATTTTTCCTACATTTAAAAAAAAGGATAAGTCAAAATTATGTGTAAGGTGATCGTGTTCCTTATTATTTTTTTCTGTTTAGGAATTGATACAAAGACATGTAAATTAATAAAAGTATCAATTCCATTGCCCCAAAGGGATATCGAGTTAAAAAAAAAATTAGCAAAGATTAAACTTCCAAAGGCAACCTATCAAATTATAGTGATTTAAACTCAGTCAGGCATGAATAACTTTTATCTTTCATTAATTGTTTCTATTTAGAAGAAGAATCCTCTTTATTAAAATAATAGCTAATTTTTTGAGAGCTACCAATGGTAGTAATTAAAACAATTGTTTTAGAAAGGCACCATCCAATGACTGTGGACCAAGATAACAATGAAATAAAATTTAAAAGAGTTTTAAACAATAACTAATAAACAAAACCTAGAAACTGAATTTGCTTTGCATGATTATCATGCTGAGATTATGATACTGCCCTTTTGCCCCCTGGTGGTTAAAGAGTTATCAAACAGTTGTTGATTCTAGTGTTACTCAAATTGATTCAAAATTCAGGAAAAGAGTCTGCCATTATGACTTGTCTGGTTCTTTGGGTAGCACAGAAAAGCTATGGTAGTAATTCTGATTTTTGTCACCCAAAGATGCTTGGAAGAAGCATCTTTCTTCTGATGGTGAATCCTGGTGATCTTGAACTCGGCAATGACCTTTCCTAAAGATGTTTCTCATGTTGGATCTCTTGCCAGGCAAGCCAGGAAAAATTCCCATAAAGTCAGAATGATGCACAGAGTTTCCAGAATGTCTGAATAGTGTCTCTCATCCCCTCTCTACTCATCCTGCCACTCACTTCTCACACCAGTCTAACCTTGTAGAAAAAGACAATGGTAATGGTCTTTAAATGGATTAAGGTCTGCTTAGATACTTTCCAGGGGTAGCAATATGCTGTGATTTTAAAATTAATAACAATGAATTCATTTCTTTATGTGTCTGCTGCCATCTTAATGTCAGCAAAGCGAATATTTCTTACCTGCTTATTATAACTCAGGTATTGTTTTTTATAATATCTTTATCTGTAATTATATCAGACACTTATTTGAACTTATTTTTTAGCTCTATTTAAAGAAGAAGGATAGGAAGAAGAAGAGGAGGAGGAGGAAGGGGAAGGAGGAGGAGGGGTGGGGAAGGAGGAGTGGGGGAAGGAGAAAAAGAAAGAAGAATTTACCTGTTCCTTTTAGTTTGGGAGTAATTAAATATCATTCATATTTAATTAATACAGATTAATACAGATCAATCAATACAGATTGATTAATACAAGTTTTTCCAAGTGTCTTGCCTCCTTTTTAGGAGTCATGTTTACATATCAAAGCCTTCCCTAGGAAGTGAAATTGGGATATAATATCGGGATATCTCATTCTCTTTATTTTCTTATACGAAGAACATGTAAGTCTTCATATTTTATAATAACTTAATTATTTTTGCATGTATATATGTATCATCTTGTTTTAGTAGAGGATTTTGGGATAAATCTGTCCTATAATCCAATGTGGTCAACAACGGAGTAAATGGGAAACCAGAAAAAGAAAGCCATTTGAGTGCCCTCTCGTGGCATAAAGCCACACTGCAGCAATTGAAATGGGATGGTGACTTTAGTTTTCCTAGCTAGAAGTATCATACAGGAAAGTAAAGAAAGCCGAGACACAAGAAACATGGAGAAAAATGAAGATGAAGAATTTTATTTTAGGCAACTGTTGAAAAATAACAAAAAAAAATGCTTTAAACATCTATAACGGAAAACTTAAAGAATAAAACAAAAAAAATCCTGGTTTATCATAAAAACTGTTATCCACATTATTTGTACTTGAAGATTCTGATGTCATATAACCCTTCAGCTATTTGTTCAAAAATTAGTTTACCCTTGGTTAACTTGTGTCAATAAGAAATATTCCTGGGGAGTATCCTCTTTTGTAAATTAGTGGTAATAGATATTTCTACTAAAATGAAAAAATAGTGAAGATCTTCCTACAGTGTGAATTGTAGAGTGTATATTTGAAATGTAATTTGTATTGAAAAACATAACTGCTAATGAAGAGGACAAGAATGTGAATTTAAAAGAGAACTGAGTGTTTTATTCCCACTAAGATCATACCATTGATGGGTACTACAGGAAAGGTAAGGTTGGCTGGTATCCGATCAATGGATAATGGAGAATGGAGAAAAGGAGAAACTAAAGTTTTGTTGACTGTCACTGTAGAAATATGTATAGTTTCAAACACCACCGCAACTTGACTATGCCCATCCAACTAAGTGAGCTGAATGTGGTGAAGCAAAGGAAAAAAAAAAAAAAAATATATATATATATATATATATATGAACTAAAGGTGAGAGAAAGGCTAAATAACCAAGTTAATACTTTTGTTTATTTTGAAATAATTCAAAATTAAGAGAAAAGTTGCATAAAGAGTATAGAGAAAATGTTTCTAGAATGGCTGAATAAGGACCTCTGAAAACTCATTGCATAAAAATAACACTGATCAAATCAACTTCAGAACTTTTGAAATTATCCAAATGTTTGCAACAATATGAGAAGTTTTAATAAAGAAAGCAGCAAAATATTATAAATAACAGCTTTGTGGGGTTTTTTTTCCACTTTTTTACTTGTTTTATTCCCACCCTGCTTTCCTTTGAAAACCAGAAGACCTATAGTGGTGGTAGCTGTGAAAAATAGTGGTCTAGCAGTGAACAAATGGGGGGACTAGAATGGACTCAAAGCTCCTAAAAAGCTCTTTCCCCAGAGAATTGTCACAATTTGGGAGCTTCCTGCAAAGATCCTATTCACAGAGCTTGCCTTTATTTGAACTAAGAACTCATTCAGTAAATCCCTGTCAGAGGGCATTTGGAAAAAAAAAAACAAAACCAGCAACAATTGTCTAATGTTGGACTGCCTAATGCAATGATGCCAGTTGGGCCAACCAGAGGCTGGACAAAATACTTAAAAGGAAAACTGGAAGAACAAGATGTCTATACGGGATTTTGAATTTTGATTTTACACATTCAAGGAAATCTAGAAGGCCATGTACATGTACAGTGTTATGCATATGCCCGAGTAGTACTGAATAAGCTCTAATCACTTACCTCTGGCTGATCTTGAGGTATTGCACAAATAGGAAGCAAAGATTAAGGTAGAGTTGAAAAATGAAGAAGCTTTGAAAAGTTGTTCAAACACCTTCAGTACATGGGGGCTTCAGCAAAGTGTAGAAAACATATCGGTTCAGGCATTTATGGAATGTCTCTCCAGTCATCTGACCACTATGCAGAGCATGGCTGCACATGATGAGGCAGAAGGACTTTGCGGAATTATTCCAAGAAAGTGACTAAGGAAACAAACAGTAAAAATAACCTTGGTTGGGAAGGAGAATCTGGTTTCTAGGTTACCACTTTATACTATTAAAGCAGTCTGGCTTTCAACAAAAATTATAAGACCCACAAAGAAATGGGAAGATAAGGTCCACACATGGGTTAAAAAAGTAGTCAGTGGAAACTGTACTGAGGACATCCAGATTTTGGAATTAAGAAACAAGGTCTTTAAATCAGTTATTTTAATATGTCCAAAGAACTAAATAAAAGAATACCTTAAGAATAGAAAATATGAGTATAATGTCCACCAAAGAATGAATATCAATGAACAAACATATAAAAAGTACTAAATAGAAATTCTTGAATTGAAAAGTAAAATAATAAAAATGAAAAAATTATTAGAGGGACTCAGTATCATATTGAAACTGACAGAAGTAAGAATCAGATGATGGATAAATTAAAATTGTCCAGAGGGAGAAATAGAAAGAAAAAGAACGAAGACAAATGAAGGGATCCTTACAAACCTGTAGGATATGCCAAATTTTACCAAAATATGCATATGGAAGTCTCCTAAGAGGAAGAGAGATTGAGAGAAAGGGGCAAAACAGAAATTTGAAGACAGAGTGATCTAAAACTTCCCAAATTTTATGAAAAACATTAATGTGCACTTCCTAGAAGCTCAGCAAATGCCAGTTAGGTTAAATTCAAATCCACACCTAGATACATTGTAGTCAAATTGATGAAAGACAGAGAATTCTGAAAGAATAGACAAAGTGACTCATCACATATAAGGGATCTTAATATGATTAGTAGCTCATCTCACCTGAAACTATGGAGGTCAGGAGACAATGAAATGATGTATGAAAATGCTGAAAACAAACAAATGAACGAAAACCCTATCAACTATATCCACTAAAAGTATCCTTCAAAAATGAAGGAAAAATTAAGACTTTCTAACAAAAGCAAAAACTGAAAATCTGTTTCTAGAAAACCTATCCTATAAAAAATATTTAAAAAGTCTTTCAGGATGAAATGAAAGGATACTTTAACCCATATAAAGAAATAAATCACATTAATATAAATAAATATAAAAGTAAATATAGAAGAGCATATAAGGGCATGTTTATTATAGGGAAATCATTAAAAAAATAACTCAAAATATAATAAGATAAAGTAATTTAAAAATAATTCTAGAAAATATTTCCTAAGCACAAAGAAGGACGTAAAGAAGGACTAAAAGAATATAAAATGACTTAGGACGCATAGATATGAAATAGCAGTATGACAGGTGTAAATCCCATTTTATCAGTATTGACATTAACTGTGAGTGGATTGAATATTTGGATGATAAAGCAGAGATTAGAAGAACATATTGAAAAAGCAAGACCAAACTATAGTATGGGAAGTGAGAGAATTGTATCCCTCACTGTGTTGTTAGTTTTTGTTACGCCATCTCTTTCCCTTGATCACCAACAACTATTTATTCATTATTATTGGGTGTCATTGATGGTGGAGGTGGGCTCTGAGTCTTTCCTTTCACCTACACATCTGCTATAGCCAATCTTCCCATAATTAGTAAAGTGATAACCGGAGTGCCGAAACATTTTTTGACACAAGAATGAAGTTGGATTCTTACCTCACCCCATTACTAAATTTAACTCAAAAATGATCATAAAGCTGGGCATAAGAGCTAAAACTACACATTTCTTGAAAAATAACAGGAGTAAATCTTTGTGATCTTGGTATGGAATGGTTTCTTATATATGATATGAAACTGCAGGTTACAGTGGCAAATTGTAATTCATCAAAATTAAAAGCATTGTGCTTCAAAAGACAATCAAGAAGGAAGATAACTCACAGAATTGAAAGAACATATCTTCAAATGTTATAACTGATGAGAAATTTGTATCTAGCATTTATAAAGAACCCTTACAACTTGACAATCGACAACTCAAAAAATGAACACATTTAATTATTATTTATTTCTAAACATACTGAAAATCATTAGTTCACACTGATTACTCCAATTCAAAATCAACTACAAAGGGTCATTCTAATTTTGCTTCTTTTCATACATTTACATACACTTCTCTCAACTGACCTTAAATTGCCAACTCATTCCATGAATCACCTTTGTATGCAACCACTTTACCATCAGTCTATCATGCCCTCCACCCCTAACTGATGCCCTCCAGTCCTTGCTCACATTGTTATATCTTGCTAACAACCACCAGTAGCTCCCTAATCGGATACCTCCCTTACCCTGCCTAGGCTCAATACCCTATGTCCAAGATTCCACCTATGGCTGCATCTCCCCAACAGAGACTTCCTCATGCTACTCTTCTTGTGCCAACCTGCCACTGGTACCCTTATTCAATGTCCTTCTTTTTTTTAAATTTAATTTAATTTTTTCAGTGTTCCAAGATTCATTTTTTATGCACCACACCTAGTGCTCCATGCAATACATGTCTTCCTTAATACCCACCACCAGGTTCTCCTAACCCCCACACCCCCCCCCCTCCAAAACCCTCAGTTTGTTTCTTAGAGTCCACAGTCTCTCATGGTTCATCTGTCCCTCTGATTTCCCCCAACTCCCTTCTCTTCTCCTTCATCCAATGTCCTCTGTGTTATTCCTTATCCTCCACAAGTAAGTGAAACCATATAATTGACTCTCTCTACTTGACTTATTTCACTAAGTGTAATTTCCTCCAGTCCTGTCCATGTTGATATAAAAGTTGGATATTCATCCTTTCTGATGGAGGCATAGTACTCTATTGTATATATGGACCATATCTTCTTTATCCATTCGTCTGCTGAAGGGCATCTTGGCTCATTCCACAGTTTGGCCACTGTGGCCATTGCTTCTGTGAACATTGGGGTAAGGATGGCCCTTCTGTTCACTACGTCTGTATCTTTGGAGTAAATACACAGTATTGCAATTGCAGGGTCATAAGGAAGCTCTATTTTTAATTTCTTAAGGAATCTCCACACTGTTTTCCAAGGTGGCTGCACCAACTTTCATTCCCACCAACAGTATAAGAGGGTTCCCCTTTCTCCACATCCTCTCTAACACTAGTTGTTTACTGTCTTGTTAATTTTGGCCATTCAAACTAGTGTATCTCAATGTGGTTTTTATTTGAATCTCTCTGATGGCTTCTTATCACATTGGGCTCAAACAACCCTGAGAGAATGATTGCTACCCCTCTGTGCACATGCTGTCCTCAAACTTCTTTGGTTGCTCACCCTACTCTGGGCCAGAGCCACCCATGCTCTTGCCTTTCCATAGATGCTCTCTTTTTTCCACACAGGCTCACTTGGCCACTGCCATTATTCCCATGTTGCACCGCAACTTTGTGAAGATGCCCTTTTTGTCATAATCACATCCTGATTACTGGAGCCCTGCACCTGTTCAGATGCTTATTTTTCACATTCCCATGCAATGGTTTTTGTACTGAAATATTAGAGAATAAATGATGAAGAAAGAGAGACATCAATCAAGGGGAAAAAATAAAAGAAAAGACAGAGGAAAAAGGAAAAAAAAAGAAGAGTTAGGAGATCATTTGTAATTAATAGCCATTTATAATAGGACCTAACCAACCTGCCTTTCTTCTTTTACCTTGTGGCAGGAAAGGACTCTATCTCTGCCTGTTGGGGCTATGACTCTTCTAAACAGAGATGTTATTATCATGCTAAAAATGAAGAATTTGTTTTTATAAATCAAATAAGATTGTCTCAGCCTATTGAGGGGAAACGTATCAATAAAAAATTAGACTATCTGCAGTATATGGAAAATTGAAAATCAGACAATCTGAAAATTACATTATCCTTGCCAAAAAAGAAAGTATTAACTACTCCAAAGAAAAGAATTTATGTTATCAGCCTTGAACTGTAAATTTTGTTGAGTATAGCCTAGGTTGTTAATTTTTTTGTTTGTTTCATAGTAGAATTCCTATTTCTATAAAGAGTGCACTTCCTCAATCTTCTAAGTATCAGAGGGATGCAGATGTATATATCCATGTTATGCACACATGACAAGTAGATATCAGCTAACACTCCCAAATCACATTTGGGAGTGGGTGAACTGGTACAAGTAGAAGATTCTGAATTATGTTCAACTGTTACTGGAAGAAAAGGAAGAAAAACCTTCAATTTTACCAATAAATTCATTCGGTGATATTTATTGTCCCACTTCCCTCACTAGCATCTCTCAGCCCAGTATTCTTGTGTCTTTGATCTTTTGATGAGTTAACACAAGATAATTGGCACCTTTTTGTCCACATGAGAGAATTGCCAGAGATAGATTCTATTTTCCTTTTGACCAAAGGAGAGTAAATTAATGAAGCACAGGGTGAATTTCACATGGGAAGGTTATTTATGTGAAACACTAGAAAAAGATTTGGATACTTCACAACTCAAATCAAAGTAAGCAACAAGACATTAAAATGCTGAATTGAATTAGGAAGTTGTTTATGAAAATACATTTCAGTCTGTGATTTATTAAATCAGCCATTCTGCTACACTCCATGGAAAAACAAGCTCCATTTGTCAATTATTCTATATTTGCCAGATTTTGGAAAGCCACCAAAAGCTTTCCTGGACATAATAGATCTTTAATTCTGCTCATTTTAAAGTGTTCTTTTTCCAAGTAAGATAAAGTATTTTCGCATCTCCCATACTTTCCAATCTAGTCATACAAATTCATCATGTGGTCTTGGTCTTAGAATTTAATTTAAATAAAAATTAAAATAGATTAATTATAGATGATAGATAGATGGAAGGATAGTGATAGATGATAGATAGATAGATATAGATAGATAGATAAATAGATAGATAGATGATAGATACATAGATAGATAGATAGATAAAGGATGCCAATGGGATGTCCTAAGAACAAGCAGGTTAAATTATATGAAAAGATCTGAGTAGCTGGCGATAAGGTGGTGACCCATCTCATTTTGCTTTAGAGCAGGTGTGGTTCACAAACCAACTACCTGGTTTCACCTACACTATTAGTGATCTACATTGAAGATAAAATTAGGAAGTTGTTTCCATTTCTTAACTTCTCAGACATTCATAACTGTAATATTCTAGCAACTGAGATGCCATGTCAATTTTATTACAAGTTTCAACTAACAAGTTCAAAAATCTAAGATATAGTGGTAGAACTATAACTGTTTCCTGTCCTCATCATACACTTCCATATGTTCTTCCTTACTCTTTCACTCTGTTATTTATAAAGCATCATGTGTGTAACAGAAAAGAAAGTTATATCCACCTATAGAGAATAAAAAATACCCCCAAAAGTTATTGAAATGTATTCTGTCAGTTATTAAGCCTCTAGTAAAAAAGATTGACCCAGAATCTCAGGGCTGCTGGGAGAGTCTGAAGGAGATACAGGAAGAGAAAGGTGGTCCAAATGACTGCTAGCAGTGACAATAGCAAATTCTGAATGAAAAGAGGTAATAAAAAGACATTTGCACAGTTCTGGGCACAACTGGAACTTTATAAATGTCTGAATTCCTTTAATTTGAAGATCTATCATGATGCCAAGTAGCTACAAGACTCTGAAGAAGATTAGAGATGTCTGGTACCTGCAAAATATTGGAGATATTTGGGTTATGGGGAGTTTCCTTTATTTCCTTTGTTTTCTTTGATGATGATGCACAGTATGTAAATGGTACTGGGTGGTACAAATAATTAAATTAAAGGTATACAAACTACGGCCCATGAGCCAAATGTGGCCCACAAACCTGTTTTTATTGTGGCAGAGGCACACTCATTTGTTTACATATTGTCAATGACAACTTCTGTGCCACCCAAGCAGAGCTCAGGTAGTTGTGACAAAAACTGTATGGTCCACTAAACCTAAAATATTTACTCTCTGACCTTTTATAGAAAAACTCTCTGACTTAAATGAAGATTATCAAGGTGTCAGTATTATTAAAATATCTCCTTTAGATATTTTTCTCTCCTAATAATGAGAGGAAATGATATTTTATATTTCTTACATTATCTTCTTCTTGTGGTTAAATATTAATAAAAGGAATGTACATGTAATGTACTGTGATTTTTAACATGCTACACAGATGTGATAATGTTCTTATGGCAGAGCAAATATCTCAAGTGAGGGACTGAAGCAATGTTGACTGAGTTGAAAGTTATCTTGGTCATGAGTGCTTCTGTGAATTCTGATTAGTAGTTGCATGCCAGTGGCCCTTAGTAAACCAACCAACCAACTAACCAACCAACCAATAAAAACAACTCACACATTTTAAGAAATCGCAAAGGAATAAGCATTTGTGCAGAGAACAGACAGTAGGAAGCAAAAGTTTTTTGCTTTGGTTTTTTCTGCAACTGCTGTCTACCCCATTGCCCATAAGAGATATTTGCCATATTGAAATTTATTTCTAACATTCTGGAGATTTGTATTTAATTTGATAGTTATCGGTTGCTATTGTTTTTTTATACACTATTTTTAGAGCACTTACAGTTTCACAACAAAATGAAGCAGAAAGTACAGAGATTTTCCATATACCTTCTCCTCCTCAGACCCATGCACATCTCTCCTGAGCCTCAACATCCCACACCAGAGTAATAATTTGTTACAATCAGTGAATCTACAGGGACACATCACTATCACCTGACATCCATAGTTTACATTAGGTTTTACACTTGGAGTTGTACATTCTATGGGTTTGAACAAATGTATAATGACAGGTATCCACTAAGTGATGGCTCTTGTTTTCACTTATTTTACCTGGCATACCACATAACGCTTAGAGTTTTAAGGCAGTTTAATCTAGCTGAGTTTTCACATTTTTCTTTTCTTTTTTCATTTTTTTTCCCCCTGAGGCAATTCAAGTAAGGCTTCTTCTTCTTCTTTTTTTTTTTTTCTTTCAAAGACTTCATTTATTTATTTGACACACAGAGAGAGATAGTGAGAGAGGGCAGGCACAAGCAGGGGGAGTGGCCCACAGGCAGGCAGAGAGAGATGGAGAAGCAGGCTCCCCACCAAGCAAGGAGACCGATGTGGGACTCGATCCTGGGACCTTGGGATCATGACCGGAGCCAAAGACAGCCACTGAACCAACTGAGCCACCTAAATATCCCCAAGCAAGGCTTCTAAAATGAAGGGAACTGGAATTTTTTGGTTCCCTACAAGGCACCAGATATTTTGTGCATGTGAAAGTTAACTTTATGTTTCAACTTGAGTGGGTCATAGGGTGCCCAGATATTTGGCCAGAGATTATCTGGGTATATCTTGAGGTTGTTCCTAGATGAGATTAACTTTTGATTTGGTAGACTGAATGAAACAGATAATTATCCTTAATGTTGTGAGGTTCCTGAGAAAAGTCTATTTCTTTGCTTTCTTATTCAGCCTCCAAATATTCCTCGGCATCCCTCTTATAAAGACACTTGTGGTTAATTTAAGGGGCTACATGGATAATCCAGGATTATCTCCAACCTCAAGATTCTTAACTTAATCACATATGTAAATTCTCTTTTGCTATGTAAGCTAATACCCACAGGTTCCAGGGATACAGGCATGGACATCGATCATGAGGTCCATATTTAAGCACAGCCATCAAGGAGAAATGGAGAACATTTGAGCAAAGCTCCCTTTCTGAGTACAAGCTCCTTGGCACTTACCTCTATAGTCACATCTACCAGCTCTGGGCCATCCTAAGAGGATGCTATAGAGCAGATGACCTCTACCCTCAAATATGCTGACCACACTGTCTAATTCCTTGATAACGGTCACCTTTCTCAGTATCGCCACATGGTTTTCCATCTGAGTTGGAAGAATAAATGTCATACTTTATATTCTGAGGGAACACCTTATCTCCCAGTCATAATCAAGAATTCCCTGATAGTCCTCTAAGAGAGACAACACAGAATGAATGATTGAGATGGAGACTAGAGTGAGAAGATTCTCAGGAAGGAAAGAAGGTAAAGTAGTAGGTGGCAAAGTCAATCTTGGCCCAACTCACAATCTTAGTTGAGGATTACAGTATGATGAAAGACCCCCACATCTACTGAAGACAGCCAAGGGCTGGGCTCCAGAACACACAGGGGCATGCCTGCCTCAAAGGATATGCAGTGTAACTGATGTCACATGTTCAAGCCGGAAAGGATAATTGAAAAACCATGTGACAAGTTATTGCACTGTGAGGCACATGCAATAAATAAATAAAATATGAAAATGTGAATATAAATATGAAATATGAATATGAAAATGAAAAATAAAATGTGAAAAGAGAACAAGAAAGCTGAAGGAAAAGCACCAAGTCCAGTCAGTGGTGCTGTTCCCCTAAGTGATTCTGTGACAATGATGAAGACAATCCCATGAGGGAATAAGAAGCTAGCTTGGCAGCCTGTCCTGCTCAACATGCAGTAAATACATTTCATTTTCTTAAACAACACAGGCAATAGATACACAATGCACTGGTGGGGTTTGGTGGTTGGACCAGGGTACAGGCTCTACAGATGAGGGTAATACTTAGAGACCACACAGCAGATGCTGGTGAGTGAAATTTAATTATTCTTGTCAGATAGATGTGTTACCTAAATGGACAGAGTACTGAGAGAAAAAAAGGTGACTGCTCTGTGCACGGAGGTTCCATTTTCCAAGCATTGAGCAGATAATCTAAAATAGCACTTCTCAAACTTTAAGACATACACAAATCATCAAGAGAACTTACTAAATCCTGGATTCATGGTCTGCCCCCAGAGCCTCAGATTCACTATATTTGGTGTAAGATGATCAGAAATATGGTCTGCCTAGAACTATAGGAATTTCCAGGATGCAGGACTCTTAGATCAAAAACTGAGATAGGTTTGAGGAAACCAGGACAAATTGTCACCCTATGACTGGGGCACACTAAACTGCATGGCTCCCAGGCTCCCAGGTGATTCTGCTGCTGGCACGCACATACTATGACTAGCAATGATTTAAAGTGAGGGATGATCTAATGTGCGCACAGTAATTCAGAAAGAAAATAGAACTTCATTTAACGAGACATTTCCTCTCTTGTTCTAATCTAATTTAGAATTTGGAGTGAGTCTGTTGGAAGAAGTAAGAGAAATTTTATCGACTGTGGAACATGGGCTTGAAGTCCAGTGAGGTCAATAATTTAAAGAAGATAGAGAAATCACTGTTAGGATCTTTTTACTGTCCGTGTGTTAACTTTGTCCATGAAACATAAACACTGGGTCACTTACACTTTTTAGATTGATTTCAGAAAAGAATGTAGAATAGACTCAGTTGAACTTTTTCACAAAAGAATGCTGAAACCACTTTTCTTTTATTTCTTAGACTGCATTTCCCCCTTTATGCTCACATTATTTTTCTTTTCCCACAAAGGAATTCTGAAGTGTCACCCATGTTCAAAGTAAGGCTGGAAATATCTAAGGCATTCCCTCTACGGAAAATTCAATGGGATTATCTAGAGACCATGGCTTCTTCTGATCTCCCTTCTCTAAATGTGTTCCCACCAGACGATCTTCAGGAAACACAGAGCCGATGATTACCAGGGGTTCCATGAGTGTTAATGCTTTTTTAAGAGAGTGTGATATTCAAGCTAGGGGGGAAAAAGGGACCACTCCTTTGTTTTTGCAAATATTGTAGGACACTTTGCACCAAGCACTGTCCTTAATGGTTTATGAAATACTAACTCATTTAATTAACCCTCATGATAACCCTGTCACCCCCGTGTATAGATAAAGAAACAGAGACATAGAAAGCAAGGTAACATTCATGTAGCTGGTTGGTTGTGGGGACAGGATCCAAACCCAGACAGTCTGACCCCAGGGTTAGTGTAGTTTTAATAGGGTCACTGCACCCTTTTCAGGAATTCACTACGGCAATCCCACTATTCAGTTAGGTTGCAGGCAGCATGTTGACAGTTGGAATTAAGGCTGCCAGTCTAGCACAAAATAACTCATTTCTCAACCTGGTCCAGTAACACTTTCCTCTGTTTGCCTAAAGGTGGAATACCTTGAGTCCTTACTTTCTGTGCTTTTAGGTAAAACCTACTATCCACATGCTCAGTTTCAGAAAGTGGAGAAAGTGGGGACCAGCAGAAGAAGAAATGGGTAAACATCCACATAGAAATGTATTGGTATTCATTGGGACTTTCTCTAATTGCAGGTGATAAAGTCCCATTCAAATAAGCTTGAGGAAAAAAAAAAACCCAAAACAAAAACAAAAAAAACAAAAACAAAACAAACCACTAAATTACTGGCCCACACCTAAGAAAAGAATGCCAGAGGGATAAGGAGCTATAGGAATGTGTACCTCAAGGATTCACCAGCATTCTCTTTTATCTCTGCTTGAACTGTTCCCAATTATTTGTTTTTTTGTTTGTTTTTTTCTCTTCCACTGCCAATAGATCCTCTCCACAAGATGAAAAAAGATATCACTGCAGGGAAAAGCCTCATCTCCAAACCCCAGTGGAGAAAGGATATCAGTCTCAGGGAAGACCTCTGATTGGCTCTGCTTGAGCCATAGGATCACCAAATGGCTCAAACACTGTTGCCAGGATGATGTGTGAATATAGTGTGAAGCAGGATGAGGGCTGGTTCCCTTCTGCCCCAAACCCTCAATGAGTGGTCAGAGGCTATAACCAGAGAACTTAGAATGAGTTTGCATGCTGATCAGGAAGAAAAATAAGAAAAATCAAAATTATTGTCACAAGGAGCATTATATATATCACCCTGTGGGATGTGGGTGAGGAAGGAGTATTTTTATGTTGTATATATGTGTGTCTGTGTATACACACACACACACACACACACACACACACACACAGAGGGGAAGGGGATGGAAGGAATGGGAGAAGGGGAGACGAGAAAAAAAAAGAAGAGTGGGAAAAGAGATTCAGCAAAAGAAAATTTTGGAGGTTTAATTCCACTCACGCCCCAACACTCAGAATTTAAGATATTTTTAGGCTGATTAATCACACTTTTTTCATTAGACAATTTTAGAGGCAGAAAAACAGTGCTAAGGCAGGAAAAGTTAAATAATCTTTTTAGGAAGGAGAAAATTCAGACTCTGGTTCAGTAGGTCTTGGGTGTGGCCAGAGGATCTGGATTTGTAATGAATGTCCAAGGAATGTTTGTGCTCTGGTCTCCAGGCCATACTTTGGGTAGCCAAGCTTTAAATGGTTTCAGAAATTCAAGGGATTTTGCAACTAGTTTTGGAGCTCTCTCTCCAATGTCCCAGGCACGTTTGCATCATAATTAAACACTACATCAAAATGAATTACTGTTGACATCCAAAGTTATGGGAGTACACTCAAGTTTATTTTGAAGCAGCATTTGGTTGGGACTGAAGAAGTTTTCAGGAACTGAAAAGAAGACCCTCAAATTAAGTAAGAAAGTCAACTTACATTAACATCACATCAACACAGGAAAGGTTTTAGATTAACTTTGCAGGAAGAAACCATAAAAAAGCTAGAGAAATCAGTGCTGCAAACAAACAGAGATGCCTGAACCACCCATGTTCAGCCTTTTCTGGACATTAAAATATCCTGGGCATCTTAGAAACATCAAAGCCTGGACCCCACTCCAGGCATACTGATGCAATTGCTCTCGAGTTTGGCCTGGGCATCTACCTCCCCATGCATGTATTTTCTGTATTCTATGGTTTGACTTCTTGAGGCCTTGTTTACTCTGGAAAGACTGCCATTCCCAGGCTAGCTAATTCCTCCTTAGTGGATACAATCTGGGGCACTATCTACCTGCCCTAATCACCCCAGGGCCAGGGATAAGGATAACCTCTATGTCCAGAACATGCTGAAATTATTCAAATTATGCTCATCTTGCCTCACTCATTGCTTCCCCTGGAAACTACCATAAAGGCTTTTCTGGCATTCTCCCTCTCCCTCTGCCTCCTGAGCAACACTTCTGCTTCCTCATATGGCTCTCCATGACATGGCATGACAACTTTCCTTTGAATCTGTGAGTATAACAAACTTCATTTTCAATGGCAGACATCTCCTGGTCTGTTGGCCTTGCTGTAACTTATTACTAATAAAACATATATTTTTAAAATGGTGTCAGAATTTGTTACTTATAATCAGGTTTCAGCCAAGATTGAGGATCATTGCTATGAAACAGAACAAGCCCAGCTTCAAAAGTTTTCAAGTTACATCAACAGGGACACCTGGGTGGCTCAGTTGGTTAAGTGGCTGCCTTTGGCTCAGGTCATGATCCCAGCATCCTGGGATCGAGTCCCACGTCGGGCTCCTTACTTGGCAGGGAGCCTGCTTCTCCCTCTGCCTCAGCGTCCTGGGATCGAGTCCCACATCGGGCTCCTTGCTTGGCAGAGAGCCTGCTTCTCCCTCTGCCTCTGCCTGCCACTCTGTCTGCCTGTGCTTGCTCTCACTTCTCTATGACAAATAAACAAATAAAATCTTAAAAAAAAAGTTACATCAACAAATTTTTCTTACAGAAGGCCAACTTTCAAAAAAAAAAGCAGATGGAAAAAAACAAACAAACATGGTTGAACACCTGTTTCTTCCCTCCATTACAGGGTTTCTGGTAGGTGAGTAGTTTTGGGGAACTATTTTTTGTTTGTTTGTTTGTTTGACTGGGTATTTAGGATAGCAAAGGTGATTGTGAGTAGGAAAGAAGATGAAAATCAGTTTCCCGGAGCAAGAAAGCTGTAATGGCTTCTTCAATCAATTTTGAATAGAAAGAAGTTACACTGAAAATAGCAGATTGCTGCAAGGACAGCAGAGAAAGTTTGGGGCAATAGGTCTCATTTTTTCAACCTGCCTTTGACTTTTTTTTCTACTCACCACCATTTGTGACAAGTACCCTTCTGATTCAGAGTGATAAAAGATGGAAATATAATTATTGGGCTTTTATGTATGGAAATTATAAAATTTAAAGTGAGGTTCTGGCTTTAGTAAGAATACATATCATCTTACGAAATCTAATAAACTAGCAGAGAAGGGCTAAAACTCTTACATATAATTTGGGATCTGAGATTGTCCAAGATAACAATGACCACTAGAAGGTAAGCTCTTATTAAGGACAGGTGTTCTTGTTTTGTTTGTTTGTTTGTTTTTAAAGATTTACTTATTTTAGAGAGAGAGAGAGAGAACAGTGCAGGGGGAGGCAGAGAGGCAGAAAGAGTCTTAAGCAGACTCTCCATCAAGTGCAGTGCCCTATGCTGGCCTCAATCCCAGGACCCCGAGATCACGACCTGAACCAAAATCAAGAGTCTGACACTTAACCCACTAAGCCATCCTGGTGCCCCAAGGACAGGTGTTTTTGTTTTTATTCACTACAAGGCCTCTAGCACCTAGAATTCTACCTAGCAACTACCAGCTGCTTGATAAATACCTTATTAAATGTGGAGTAAATCATAAATAGGAAACATCTGTCAGGACAACAGGCCATAGTATGAAGAAAATATAAACCGATAGAGAATAGGTTCTGGCGATCTGGATTACTAGCCCAGAGGCCTGATTGTGTGGTACAGCAGCCAGGAGGCACATGGGGCTGTTGAGTACTTGACATGGGTCTATTCTGAATTGAGAGGTGTTTGAGTGTAAAATATACACTGGATTTTGAAGACTTAGTACAAAAAGAGAGTGTAAAATATTTCATATGCTTTAAATATATTGACCTGTTCTGAATGATATTTTGAATTTATTGAATTAAATAAAATATAACCTTAAAATTAATTCTACCTCTTCTTCTTACTTTGTTCTAATGTAGGCATAAGAAAATGTAATATTCCATATATGTCTCACCTTCAGGGCTCACGTTTTATTTCTGTTGTGTCATGCTGATCTAGCCTTCTCTTCGCTTCCTCCCACAGAGGCATGTGTCTTTGACCAAATCACAAATTCCTTTCGCCTCACAATTTTGAAATCATGTAATAATAAATTAGCTACATATGAATTTTCTCTACACATTTATCTACAGGTATATTTTCTACATGCATATGTTTATCTATATACATGCTTTCTGTCTCCACTATTTTGCAAGTCTCAGAAAGGCAAAGATGTATTTGTGTACTACTACTACCCCTAGTATCTAGAACACAGACTGACCTCTGGTCAGCAATCAATAAACCTTTCTGGAATGACAAGTGAATAGATATTCATCCTTACTCTTCACTCATCTACCAAGGAAATCTACTGGGACTTACCAAACCATCATTACATCACTCTAGGAGAGGTCTTCTGTCACCCCAAATCCACGTCTTCTCCATCCTGAATACATATCTTTTTGGTAAATGGAGACAGAGGAATACAAAACTTAAAAAAAAAAAAAAAAGAAAGAAATCCACTGATCCCTTTTCTTCCTAGGTAGGCTTGGGGTAAAAGTTTTGGTTACAAAAGAAACAATTAAAAAAAAAAACCTTAATAAGTTTTTTTGAAATGCAAGCTCACCATAATTAAAAGTTGGAAAACTGTTTCAAAATGTCATTTGTAATACAAGAAGTTATACAAATTTGATTATCAGCATTTCTCCAAATTAGACCAATTAGCCTTCTCTCTAATCAATGGTATATTTAACCTTAAAATCAGCACACTGATAATCAAGTTGGAACATAACGAAACATAACAGACATGTTTCCGAAATGCATGAGACTTGAAATGTAATGTTTGTGTGTGGATAAAATTTAACTATTAGCATGGAAGAGTCTAGGTGCCGTCCTGCTTTACCATGAGGACAAACAGCAGAAACTCTTAAACATGTTGAGGTCAGACCACAGTTTCATTTGGTTTTCAGTTAAGGGACAGGATCTTTTGTGTCCTGCATTCCTGAATCAAGAGACTATCTAGAGTCAAAATTAGAGTTTCATTATAACCAAACTTTAAAATTTTCCAAATTGGAAGGTACTTAAAGTTTCAGTTGACTCTTAAGGATTTCAGTGCTAGGGACAAACCACAAAGTAAGCTTTTGCAGACAGAGTCAAAATGGTTAATAAATTAGGAAGAAAAGACAGGGTCTGCAGCGCGGGATTTCTCCGCTGGCTTTGCTTCAGAGAAAACGGCAAATCAACTGTGGAACTTTGTTCAGATCACAGTCAGAATTTCCAATTTCAGCTTCAAAGATATGGATGGACTCAAGAAGATAAGCTTCCAGCTTCCAGAATGAAATTATGAATTGTGGAAAATGCTGTAATCAGACCAAAGAACTATTGCCTGAAATGTTTAAACAAACAAATAACTGGGAGGTGACTGTAAATTATTTGAATACCTCCATCCCTACTTTGGGCTTTTTCTGGATCCTGACTTCCATATTAATAGCTCCTCTGTGTCGTATGCCTTCAAGGTCCTGTCAGTTGACAGCTAGCTTAGGTTAATCTGTATTAAAATCTTATCTCACCAGTAACAGGAAAATATTTTAATTGATGCCTTCTAGAGACACGGTGTAGCTGCCCTATGCTGACACAGATACAGAGGGTTAGAACCACAGGTCTGACAATCCACAGAGTAAACATAGTACATCTCTCTGGAGCATGAACCTTACTTGAATATTGTATTCCCTCAACAGAAGTGTCTGCTTTGACCTAGGAACTGGTTTAGGTACTTTGGATGTCTCAAACACTAGTAAGTACCCTTTCCCATGTGGGACTTATGTCTAATTAGGAGTGGAGAGATAACACTAATAATACTAAACACATATATGTGAGGAAACACTTCTATATAAAAATTATTCAGTACAATGTAAATTTAGATTTATCAAGAAGAATCATTTGAAGTGAGTTTATTTTATGCAAAGATCACAGTCCATACTGCTGGTGGACGTGGGGTATGTGTGGAGAGGTTTGTGACACGGACCCCCTTCTCTGCTTTTAGAAGTGCTTCAGTGAGAATGTTCTAGAAGACTGAATCTCAGTTCAGAGGAATACAGTATTGGTAGAAATTCCCAGCTGGGTCAGTGAGTTGGTGTCACTTTCTACAATTGTATCAAGTGGCTTTGAATCACTACTTAGCTATGCAGTAGACACCTGGCCTCTGGGAGTTAGTATTTGGAATCATGCCTTGGCCTAAAGGAGTTGTTTCCAAGAGAAATGGGCAAAGGGAAATAGACACAGGTATAATAGGTTAATTTTTTAATAATAAAAAAAAATAGGAGCATTTGTCCTTTTCCCAGAATCCGGGTTGTTTTGTTTTGTTTCCCCTGTTGCCCCACTCCTCCACTTCCTTGCATTGAATGTGAGGACGTGTAAAATTTGTTCATTTACAACAGGCTCTTGTAAGGGCAAGAGGAACCCAGGACACCCACTTTACTTTAGTGTGGTTAAAAAAAAAAAAATAGAGGGCGGCAGGGGATGGTCTTGAAAGAATTGCTGCTTTGATTGAGGACTTGGAAACCCCTGTGACTAAAACTTCCTTGGTACTCCTCATAAGAGCTGTCAGTACAGAGTCCTCAGATCTGTGTGGTTAGAACTGGTCCACCTTGGTTCCTGAGACATCATTTAATGTTTCTACTCAGATGGAAGCTGAAAACAGAAGCTGAAAGAATTTTGAGCAGAGGCAGATGCACCAGGAAGCCAGTGAAGCTTCAGCGGCAGGACCCTTTGCTTACACTAATACTAGCCAGGTTCTGCAGAGGCCCTAGCACTGTGCTCCTTCGGTCACCAGTCTTTGACTAATTTGAAAAAGTAAGCTATTAACTACCTTCCCTTAAACCTGCTAGATTTTTCCATTCCAACTCTGCTCTAGCATGCTTGCCCTGTGTTTGGTGACATTGGAATAGCAACCCGTGTTTTTATAGTTAGTCAACAAAGGGACATTCATTTGGGAATATATTTAGTTTGGGTTACTGGGATATATTTTTGTGGTGTGCAGTCACATACGTAGAGTGAAGCCATTGCCGGTGAACCCAGAGTAGGAATGGTTTCTGCATATATTCCTGTCACTCAGTACTGATTCTCCTGGTTTCCCTTTGTAAAGATCAGAGCCATGAATTCTTTTGTGATATTAATATATCCTATGACACACGCCACTGAAAGTATGTGGGTAGTGGAGGAGAAACAAAATTCTGAAATGCAGAACCAGAAGGCAGTCTGTAGACAATTCCTACACAACAAACATATAAAAATTATAGATGTAGGATTTGTTTCTCATTGGTATCTAGTTAAAATAGAATGTCCCTCCTATAAGAAATAGTCTCAACAGACACAGTAGTGTGCACAATTATATATGTACCATACTTTGTTTTTCCTTTTCGAACAGAAATAGATAACTAACGTTTGTGAGAATCTGTGTTTGTAAGTCACAAACTTATGGAATACCAAAAAAAAAACCCCAACAAAACAAAAAACCCCCAACATGCCTGTAAATAAAGTCACATTTTATGCATCTTAAGAATTCTGAATTGTGTTTTAGAATCTCTGATGCATCTTGTCCTGATAGTAAGGTGGTTCCTTGTGGAATAGCATATCGATTTGCCACTGATATAATAAAACTAGCTAAAGAAGCAAGTCTAAAAGTAACAGAACACCTACCTACTTAAATAATAAGCAGTGTTAGTTGTGGAAGAGTGATGTGAGTATACAACTATCCCAAGACAATAGAGTGACAACTTACAGTAATTTAAATTGCTCTTGGGTATGTTTTCACTTCCACTTAATTACTGTATTTTTTCAGAATTACTGATTTTTTTAATCCAAATTCAATTATGTCAGGGAGAAAATGCCCTTGTGGAAGCCAAAAACATAACTTAGAAGAAAAAAGAATGAAAATTTTACATATCAAAAACCCTTACTTCATAAGTACTTAAAGTAAAACCTGGCAAAAAATCATGAGGACAAGAAATAGAATCATAGTAGTCTAGAAAATATAAATTACGAAAATGACAAGAAGAGATAAGAAGATCAGGAGAATCAGGGAAACAAATAGCAGAAGATGAAATTGCTATAAAGTCAGTTTATATGGACATCAGCCATCCATTGACGTAATGAATCCATTGACTTAAATAAGCACCATGATTTTTTATCTTGGACTGTCACGATGAGAAATGATGTCATTCAACCCTGTTTAAAGGACATTAGATGTTTTTCTAAAACTAGATCCCAGTAATATTTATAGTGAATCACAGAATTTATTGTATTCAAAAGAGATGTTTCTCAAACAAAAAATTAAGAAAATTGGGAGTAGCCAAACTTGTATGTGATGCTGGTTATCCAATGCAAGACTGGATAGAGGTCATATATAACATTTTATTTGTAAAGAACTCTTAACAAGACGAATGCTACTTAATAACTCAGATTTTCTTGATGAATATATTAAAATCCTTCAAGAATATGCCACAAAAATTAAGCACCTGTTTATTTGGTTCATGTAAATAAATTAAAATGCACCAGGACAATGTCTTAAATGCAAGAAAGAACAGTATCTCTCTTCTAAGTAATTAGTTGCAGTTACTGTGTTTTTAAGTTAAAGTGATCTGTCCTTCAGAAATTACAAGCAAAGGTGCAATCTTTAAATAATGAAAACTTCATAGATAACTTCAAGTTAATTGCTGAATTGATTTATTTTTGTACAAGAACTGGGAAAATGTCAAAATGGACAAGATGCAACTTTTTATCCAAAAGAATTGATCAAAATAATTGGAGATCATTTTGAAGTAGCAGATCAAATAAATATACCAGACATCAAATGTCACTGCATTGTGGTAGAGGCCACAGATGTTATGAACACAGATTATTGGTAACTATTGGATATTTCTGTTATAGCAGAAAACCCTTTATGTGATTTTAACCTTTTCACCAACTTAAGACTGTATTTCTGCAATGTTACTCAACAAAATGAAACTAGTCCTGGACAATTACACTCTGTCATCGGACAACATTTTAAAGTTACAGGACTTAATCTTTGGGGAAATACCTGTTCCCACAACATCCTAAGTTATTTACTACTTCATCATTTTGCAACCTTTAAGTGTTGTCTCTACCAGTCTGTCTTGTTGATGGAACATTTGTAAAATCTTCAGCTTTTTGGAGTTTTATTTTTTGTCTGTTTGAAGAGTCAAAATATTACAGGATGGCCTGTTGTAAAATATAAATAGGCCTTAATGAAGCTGTTGTAAAATATAGATAGGACTCTAAATATGGTTTGAATCCTTGAAAGCAGACTTTCAACACAGTAACATGCTAAAGTTCATTTAAGAGTGGATAAAGCTCATGGGATACCTGGGTGGCTCAGTCAGTTCAATATCTGCCTTTGGCTCAAGTCATGATCTCAGGGTCCTGGGATCGATTCCCACATTGGCTTCTTACTTAGCAATGAGCCTGCTTCTTCCCCTTCCTCTGCTGCTCTCCCTGCTTGCATCTGCATGCCTTTCTCTCTCAAAAATAAATAAATAAATAAAATTGTTTAGAAATGTAAAAGAGAGAGAGAATGGTTAACACCTCCACAGATGGCCCAATTAGTGATGTGGAAACTGGACAAGGATACTGCAATAAATTTATTTAATTATATCACTCACATTAGCTCTTTCATCTCATATTTGACTAATTTTATGTGAGTTTTTCCCAATGCTTTGAAAAACAAATTTAAAGAAGACAAAAGAATGTATTCTTCATATGAGTCCAAACCAGGACAGTGTAATCTCTCACTTATTATATCAAAATATTCTAAAATTATTTTCCTCATGTAAATAATCATTGAGTGTCAGCCATTCTTTTTTTATTTTTAGGTTTTTATTTATTTAGTAAAGTCAATGAATTCATCAAAATGAAGGAGTCATTGACCTCTTAAATGCTCTGATGTCTGATGTCCGTACAACCTGACTTTATAACAATTTTATTTTTCTTCTGCTTCTAATTCACAGATCACCCACTCCTTAATTTTATCCTCCTCTAGGCACAACCATGGCTCCTGATGGCCACTTCTCCACAACAGGTCAGGAGAAGACATATTTTCCTTTAATAGGAAGTTTGTGATATTTTCATCGGATAAATAGCTCTATCTTTAATCTCTATGGTCTGCTGAATCTCCACCCCAATTATGAAATACTTGACTCTTCCTTTCTTCTTTCATCGTGCAACTCTAAAGGGTCTCTGAGTTCCTCACCTCAAGGGCAAGTGGCTATTACCAGTGCAGGATGCAGAAAAAGTATGAACATGAAATTAAAAAGCAGGAAGAGGGATTTGAAAAACAAATCCTTGGTTGTCTACACTTTCATTCATTTCAGATAGCCAACATACAAGCGTGTGTGTGCACGTGTGTGCGCATGTGCACTGAGAAACTCTTAAGCTCAAAACAGATATGAGAAAACCAAAAATAGTATTTTCAAGCCTTAGTAAAAGGAACTAATGACTGAAGAGCTCCTGGATTGTGAACAAGTGCCCTAGTGTGACTAGGGAAAGATGTTTGTTCTTTCCGTTTCTCTCTTTTCATACACCTGCCCCTTCATTCCTCTAGAAACCACTATGGCCAATGAATCAGAGCAACGTGATAGATTGTATTAAAGTCAACTTGGCTAATCTTGAAATGACACTTCCAACTGTTGCTTCTTTCTCTTCTTTTCTGCTTTCAGGTATTTGTCTCAACTGCTGTCCCAGCTGAATAACAACAATCCTGGGGATCACTGTGAAATTTTTGGCTACAAACACAGGCAGTAGTCACACAGATGCAACAGCTTCCCATGGACCTCCACATGAGTTTCCTCTTTGCGGTTTCACTTTGATCATGGCATATCTTGGTGGTTTGGCATTCCTTCCAATTCATCTCATATCCAGAGCTTTGGGAGGAATGGTTAGTGGCTCTTTTCTCTGTTTCTGCTGATTCCCTTTCTGAACTTTGACTTACCTGCTCTTTCACAATTACAAAAGGTCTAATTCATATAATAAATCCCATAACACTAACAATGGTGTTAATATCCTTATTGAATTCTAACCAATACTGTGATTGGTTCGAGAAGTGGTTCCAGGAGAATCGAAGCTTAAAGATGGGAACCTGTAGTTGGTTTTCTCACCTGACTACATATAAAGATATTAATTTCTTTATTGCCATGATAAATAGTAAACTGGTAGTCCATGGCATGCAGTGTCAAATAATATGTGAATTATCAACTATAATCACTTATGATCAAGTGTCTTTAGAAGGCAAGTCTCTGTATGACAAATCAGCTGCGGCTATAGAATATCTTAGGGGGATTAAAGAGTATAAAAACTTTGGGTCTGGTTGGTTGCTTTTAAATATGCTGGAGACCTAAGAAAAAGATAATGATGAGCTCAGGGCTTTAATTGCCCAGATAAAAGTCCAATTATAAATCATAAAGCCTCTGTGACTACCCTAAAAGAAACCCTTATTCCCTGGAACTCCAAGGTTAAGATTTTTAAAAACATTTTTTTTTTTTTAAATCTCATAGTATGTCTTGTGTTAAATTTAGGGCATTAAATGTGTAGGGCCATTGAAGAAAATTAAATGGGGTCATACAGACAGTTTCTGATGAGATTGAAGACCTTAACCTCAATTTGGTAAAGCCTCTTTTCCAGTGGAAGCAGGCTTTTCTTCCCTATTGGATGAGATTGTATCCCCTTGTCTGAAAAACCTATAATCACCTCTAATGAGGTTAATTTCCTGGTGGAGAATCTTCTTCATTACACCCACCCTCACCACCTGGTTTGCTTATAGCTTAATTGAGGTATAGCCCAATTGCCATGCAATTCCTCAAAGTATGTGTACTTCATTGACTTTTAGTATATTCACAGAGTTGTGCCACAATTACCACAATAGATTTTTAAATACTGTCATGACCCCAGTATGAAACCCCAGCTCAGCTACCATCCCGCCAATTCCTCCCTCCCTCTCTCCCTCTCCTGGAGCACTAGGAAGCCAATAGTCTACTGTCTATCTCTAAAGATTTACCTATTTTGGACATTTCATATAAATGGAACCATAGAACTACATGATCCTTTTTGACTGGATTCGTTCACTTAGTATATTGTTCCCAAAGCTCCTCCATGTTGTAGCATGCATCAGGTCTTCATTACTGTCTGTTGCTGAGTAATATTCCCTTCTGTGGCTATAGCACATTTTATTTATGCACTCATCAATTAACAGACATTTGGATTATTTCAGCTTACTGGTTGTTATGAATAATGCTATATACATGTGTGTACCACTTTTTGTGTGAATGTGTATCTCCATTTCCTTTGGGTATGTACATAAGAGTGAAATTGTTAGATCATATAATATCCAGAGGCTTAGGGAAATGAGAATGCTGAAGTTGGTTTATTGTGGGATCTACTCACTCATCCTTTAACTATGTTTTGTAAGAGTTTCCAGAGAACACTAGCTTTACTATGTCTTTGAGAAATACACTGGTGAGCCTCCTTGAAGGCTTCTGTAGTAGTTATTCTCTGATCCTCAAGATTGAGAGAATAAGTTGCTACTACCAAACCAAGTTCTCTAAATTCAATGGGGATAATGTGTCTTGGAGTAGTATGGGCCAAGTGTTGGCATTCAGTAATCAGGGCAAAGGCAGGCATAGTTATTGTATTGAACATCAGAGAAAATCATCAGAATGGCTTGACCTGCAGAGAATATTGACATTAGTTAATTGGTCATTGTGTCCTTAAGAATTAAATAGGAGGGTAGCTATTTAAAGTCTTACTTGATTTGTGTAAGTGGAAAAGCTCTAAGTCTGAGGAACAGGAGATTGATTTAAAGCAGCACAATAGGGAGTCACATGCCATCAAACAATTCTCAGTCTTTAATTACCTCATAGTTCCAGAGTCCCTTGAATAAAGGAGAAACTGAGTCATCCCAAGGAAGGGCCCCACTATACTACTGAAATGGAATGCTACAAATACTTTTCCTAGCATCTCCCAAAAGGAACATCAGACATTTAGCAGTGCGACAGGGAAAGAGAAAAGAACTAGGATTTCAGTGATTAGTGGGCACTGGCTTTGATTCAACTAACATCTAGAGATCCAAAATATCATTGTTGTCTACTTATTAGAATGGAACTATTTGGAAGTGAGTTGATTAGTGGAGTTTGGGCTTAGTTATATCAGTAAGCTAAAGGGGTTCCCAAACAAAATCCATGGTTATTTTCTAGTTCTGGATTACATTGTTGAAATAGACGTACTGAGCAACTGGTAGAATGCCTACATTGGTTTCTTGACCTGTAGAATGAGGGGTATTATAATTGGAAAATCCAGGTGGAAGCCCCTGGGACTGCCTCTACTTATCAAGACAGTAAACTAAAAGCTATACTGCATTTCCATTAAGTCCCCCATCAAGAACTTGGAAGATTCAGGGATGATACATCCTTAACATATCTCTATTTAACTTGCCTAACTGGCCTGCACAGAAGACAGATCTTGAAGAATAAAATAGATTAGTGTAAATTTTATCAGATTGTGATTCCAATGCAGCTGCTGTTCGTGATATGTGTTGTTGTTGTTGTTGTTAATGGACCAAATGAACACATCCCCAGCACCTAATGGGAATCCATTGATCAGTTAAATGATTTTTCTCTTATCAATAAATCATCAGAACCAGTTGGCATTCTCCTAGCAGGACTAGAATTACAACCTTTACAATCCCACCTCAAGGTTCTATCAACTCTCCAGCCTTCTGTTATAGTCTAGTGTGAAGGGAACTTATTGCCTTTCTCTTCTACTGGACATCACTCTAGCTCATCACATTGGCCATGCTGATTGGAGCTGATGAAAAGGAAGTAACCATTTTACTGGACAACTTGGCATCTCTAATTGTCTAGATCCCCTCTTTAGTTTGGCAGTGGCTACATTCCTTCAGCTAAAACCTTAGCTCCTGTCAGGCAACCCTCTTTTAGCCTATAGGTTTCACCAGGTTCTATTAACTATTCCCACTTCATTCTTGCTCTTCAGATCTGGAGTTATGGTGGTTTCTCATTCTTGCTTGACATGAGATATCTTACCCTTTCTAATTATTTCCTTTAACATTGCTATATATTAGAAAGATTTTACATAGGTGAAATTCTTAAAATTAAAAAAAAAGGGCATCAATTAATCGGTAATCTAGGCTTTACCTTCCCATCTCCCCAAATCCTAAAGAAAATGTGTAATTTTCCCTTATAGGCAAGAATGTCCATTTAATTTTACTTTCCCCTGAGGGTGAGTATGCCCCTGTAACTTTATGAATAAAATATCTTAACTAAAGAACAAATTCCCTTTTGATTTTAATTATAAGCTCGGTTTCCTATATTATTTTATTACCATAATGTTTTACATTTGCAAAATCTTCCCTTCTATTATGATTCTTTTACTATTCAAGTAGCAGAAAATCTAGCTCAAACTATATTCAGTAATGCAACCAACTTTTTGATACATCCATATGAAGTATTGGTAGATATATTTAGTATATTTAGAGGTATGCTAGATTCAAATTAATCTTGACCTAGGGGAGTTACTAATTTTGCCATGATCCTGGTATCAGAGTATATGTAGTTAGTTCCTAGGTTGAATTAGATGTTTCTGAACACAATTTTTAAAATACATACTACATTAATGTTTTATCAGGGCCCATTACATTAGAGGATCACAGAAGGCTTGACTTTGGTCACAGATTTGGCCAGAATCTACTCTTAGGTTCACTTTTAGTCTCAACATTCAGAAGTTTGAAGATCTGGATGCCTATTTCAGTGCCATTCTGCCTACCTGGTCTGATTTTTGCATGAGTAATGATCCATGATAGCATATGTGATCACAAAATCTTAATCAGAGAAAGCATTAGGAATGTGAACAAGGCATTTTATTTAGATTTGTTAGTAATATCTGACTCTTCCCATATAAATTTGATAACTATTCTAGTTATGATCTGACCTAAAAAAATCTTATTTTTTTAATATTTCAAGTCTCTTGTTCATAATTAAAGTATAATGATTATTACTGCATGAGAAAAATCAATGATTTTTGTGAATACTGTTGTTTGATAATATTGAATGAAAAACATTAAAATAGTTACATATGGGAATAAAATAACTATTACAAAAATAGGAGAAAATACATAAGCTACATAATTTTAAGAATACTACATTATTTTTGAGCTAACCAATATAAATTCTAAATAATAATATAAGGCAGAATTATAGAGATTAAGTCTAAACATATTCTAGTCTTATAAACTTGCTTGTTATAATAGTATTTGTATTAAACAAAATAAACCTTAAAGATTCTTTTTATTTTTAAATCTATTAAATTTATTTAATAGATTTTAATTTAATTTAAATTTAATCTATTAAATTTATTTCATGTTATATATAGTTAGTTATATATATAGTTAGTTATATATAGTTATATATAAAAATATATATTTATATATTTATATCTACATATAATCTAATATATAATATACATATTATTATAACATGTTATAACATGTTATTATTATGTTATATAATATATTATATATGTTATATAGATCATGTTATATAGATCATGAATCTTTAAAGCTGTATAGAAAACTTATCACACCTCATAAAGACACATTAAAATATCTTATATTTTGTTATATGTTACATATGTTATATAATATATATAACATATAATAATAGCATGTTATTATTATTATATGTTATATAATATATATTATATATAACATATAATAATAGCATATTATTATTATATGTTATATAATATATATTATATATATGTGTTATATAGGTCATGTTATATAGATCATGAATCTTTAAAGCTGTACAGAAAATTTATCACACTTCATAAAGACACATTAAAATATCTACTTTGTTACTTAAAATTTTATGAGAAGAAAAACTCCAAAATGGTAAGCATCACCCTTGATAAGTCATAGCCTATGTAAATGTCACTAAAAATATAAAGTGTTTAGAGAAATGAAATTGGAGAAAAAATTTGAGATGCCAAAATGTACTTTGTTCCTACACATTCATCTGGTTTTTACTAGACTTTATAAAAATGATTTTTTAAAAAGTACGAGGGTGTCTGGGTGGCTCAGTCAATTGAGCATCTGACTCTTGTTTTCAGCTCAGGTCATGATCCCAGGGTTGTAAAATCAGCCCTCATGTTGGGGTCTGTGCTCAGCATGGAGTTTGTTTGGGATTCTCTCTCTCCCTCTGCTTCTCACCCTGCTCACTCATGCTCTTGCTCTCTCAAATAAATAAATCTTTTAAAAATAATAATAAAAAAAAGAAAATTTCTAATTGTTTAAAGCCTTGAAGGCCAAATATTTAAATAATAAGCTTGACAAAATTATTGCTACCAGCTGTCAACAATTCAGTAATTGAAAAATGAAGGCTATTTTTTTTACATGTTCCTAAGCTAATAATTATAGGTATAGTGTTCTTTCAGAAAAGAAGTATATCACTCTGCAATGAACTTATTCAAAGTTTTCAAGCATTTCAGATTAGCTCCTTTCCTCTAAGCTATGGAATTTAGCTACCGAAGTAGCAAGTGGTGACCCAGTAAACATAGTTATCTGCAATAAATCCTGAAAGTTGTAGGTCGAGTCCATTGTGTCAACTTTCCTTCTCCTGAGGACACTGTGATTTCCTCCTGCATCACAAATATGTGCACTGCTGGAAGTGCTGCTTTGAATAGAATCCAACTCCACATATGCCTATGGCTATGAATGCCACTGCAGATTTTTATAGCCCTTTGCAGCTCGTGCTGGGAAGAAAATCTCTTCTCCACAAAGTCCAGCATCAAGACTTGTTGCCATGTCAGAAAAGCCTTTTTCTCTTTTTGTTATTTTCCTTGTCACTATTTAAATCTCTATAGCTACATCTTTTGGTGTTAAAAGTAGTCTGTTTGCAAGCAAAACAACAACCAACTAAACAAACAAAAAACTTCACCATGACTTTGACTTTAATTTTTGTATGCATAACCAAGGTTTTCATCTTCATATTTACTTTCATTCATTAATAAATTTCTTGAACGTGTATTATATGCCAAGCACCTCCCCATTTTCTCCAAGACAAATTTGCCTTCCCCCTTGTCACAGGTAAAGGAACTGAGAGTAAAAAAATATACTAATATTCTTTACAGAGCACAGACTAGAATCCAAATTTGAATCCGTGGTTTCTATCCAGCTAAATGATCTGTGCCTTTAATTGGAGTATCTAATACATTTGCACTTAATATAATTATTGACATAGTTGAAGTCTACGAGACTGTTATTTTTATATTTTATATTTATAGCCGTGGTTTTTCATTCATGAGGCTTCTGTTTATGGATTTTTTTAAGAAAAATGATTGTTCTAGGGACTTCAATAGACACCTTATTTTACCCTAGGTTGCCTTACATTAATACTATATCCCTTCACATAATATCAGAATATCAGAATCTTAGAAGTGTGTAATTTTATCCTCCTATTCGTTGTTCTTAATGATTTTATAATGATAAAACCCCACAGTATATGTTTAACTTCTAGTTGTCCTTTAAAGACACTAAGAGAATTAAATCAGCTATATTTACCCACATAATTAACATTTCCAATTATCTAATTCAATCCTGTAGATTGGAGTTCAAATTGGGTATAACTTTTATTCAGCCTGAAGTAGTTCATTTAGCATTTTTTTGTAGTAAAGGTATGCTATCATTTTTCGAAAATTTTTCTTTGGAACTGAATTCTGTGATAAAAACTTTTCCTTTCTCTTTTTCCTTATTTTTCTCCCCTTTCTTCTACTTCCAAGTCTTTTACTCCATTGTCTTTCAGTTTCCATAATCTCTGATGATACATCAATAATTCTTCTTGTAGTTGTTTTATTGTTTGTTTTTCTTCATCCTTTCAGGCTGATTTTAAGATAGTCTATTTATTTTTGATTTCAGAAGTTTAACTACAATGTTCCCAAATGCAGTTTTACTTGTATTTATTCTAATTGGTAATTGAGATCTTTCAATAGCTATGGGTTAATTTTTTGCCAAATACAGAAAATTTTGGCCATAATTTCTTTACATATTTTTTATCTTTTTACCTCTTTTAAAATTTTTTTTTTACCCCCAGTTGCATATATATTCACCCACTTAATATAGAATCACAGATCACTGATACTGTGATCATTTTTTTGGTTAGTCTTATATATCTCTTTCTGCTTCTGTTTGAAGCATTTATATTGTTCTGTCTTCAAATTCTTATCTAGGATTCAATTTTCTGATTAGCTTGTCAGTGAATATTTTTTATTTCATTTATTATATTTTTCTTTCTTTCTTTTCTTTTTTTTTTTTTAAAGATTTTATTTATTTATTTATTTCCCAGACAGAGATTACAAGAAGGCAGAGAGGCAGGCAGAGAGAAGAGGAAACAGGCTCCCTGCTGAGCATACAGCCTGATGTGGGGCTCGATCCCATGACCCTGGGATCATCACCTGAGCCGAAGGCAGAGGCTTTAACCCACTGAGCCACCCAGGCACCCCTCATTTATTATATTTTTCAATTCCAGTATTTCCACCTGGTTATTTTCACATCTCCAATTTCCATTTTGAAACCCTCATTTCTTCTCTTGTTATATGCATGTTTTCCTGTTAGTTCTTTAACATATTTCTGGTGGCTGTTTTAAATTTCTGGTCACATACTTCTAAACTATGTATCATATGTGGGTTTGCTTCTATTGAGTCTTTTAACTCTTGACTATCAGTGTGTCTTTTCTGCTTCTTTGTATGCTCAAGCTTTACTATATTTCAGATGTTGTGTATAGAACAGTGGAGAGAAAATATATTTGGTTTGGTTTCATTTGTTTTTATTCTTTTCCCAGGAAATGCATATATATTGGGTAAGGTGAGGTGACAGTCATTCATATTTCTCCTAGATATGACTAGGAATAGTATCCAGCTGCAACTTTCAGTACATGAATTTCATCTCTTTGCCACTGTTTTATTTAGATTAAGTTCTTCTCATTGATGCCACTGAGGGATGGGACACTTTGGTTATTTATTTATTTATTTATTTATTAACTGAGAGGGTTTTTCTTTTAAGAACCTAAATTCCAAGCACTCTGGCTTTGAATTGTCTACTTTCAATTTTTCCTGAATTATTGTTTTTGACAAAATCCTGCAGTGGTGTGGAGCTGGGCAGAGAATTCCAGGATTAAGAAGTTTATTTTTTATTTAGAGTCCTTCTAGAGCCAAATATATTCTGCTAGAGTATTTTATGATCAAAAACTTGGCCAGTTCTTCTGCATCCCTGTAAAATATTCCAGTTGAAGACAGGTTGGCTTCCCCCCTTAACTGTTTCCAGACACAGAAGCTTTCATGACTCTCTACACATCTATCAAGAGTTTGTCTTTTTCTGGAATTCAGTCTTTGGATTCTGAATGGTGTCTTTGGATCTATCCTTCTTCTCTCATCCCATAAAAAATTAAAATATTTATTTTAATCCTTTATTGCTCTTGTTGGTACCTTGGGATCCAAGGTATTTCATGTCCCTCTACATCCCAATTTGAAAAAGAAAGGAAATAGTCTGTTTTTCCAAGTTGACCAGGCTAACTGTAAACTCAGTATTGTGATAATTATGGTTTTGTTTTCTTTTACATATACTTCTGTTTTTAAATGTGGAGTCACTCCTTCTAAATCCTGGATTACTTATTTTACATTTCTAAATACTTTTTCACTTGAGTCTTCATTTGATAATATGCATATTTTTAAAAATTTGCTTTATCTATCAAAGGGGAACTAAAATTTCCATCTATAGTGTCATCTTTAAAACAAAAAAAATTCCAAAACACACACAGATGGATAAAAATCATTCCTAAAATTTCCAGAAACTCATTATGTTTACTCATGTGCTGATGGAAATGATGACTGAATATACCAAATAAAAATAATTTTAAGGCAAGAGAAAGGGAAAAGTTTAATTAATTAAAATGAACCAAGATAATCATAAATAAAATAATCTAGCATAAACAGAATTAATTTCATAAAAATATCTAACCAATAGGGATATCTGCATGGCTCAGTCAGTTAAGTGTCTGACTTTTGGTTTTGGCTCAGGTTGTGATCTCAGGGTCCTGAGATAGGCCTCATGTCAGGCTCCTCAATGGGGAGTCTGTTTGTCTCCCTCTCTCTCTGCTCCTCCCCATGCTTGTGCATGATCTCTCTCTCAGTCTCTCTAATAAATAAAGAAATCTTTAAAAAATATCTTACAAAAAAGAAAGACTCAATAAGGTAGATATGCATGAAAATTGGTTGTATTTATTTTGATAATAACTCCTCCAGAATGCAGTTAAATGAGGGAAAAATACAAATAAAGAGCTAACATATGTTGAAACGTATATGGATCATTGGGGTGCCTGGGTGGCTCAGTCAGTTAAGTGTCTGCCTTTGGCTCAGGTCATGATCGCAGGTTCCTAGGATTGAGCCCCATGTAGGGCTCTCTGCTCATGGGGAGCCTGCTTCTCCTTTTCCTTCTGCTTGTTTCTCCCCTTCTTGTACTCTCTCTTTCTCTGTCAAATAAATAAATAAAATCTTAAAAAAAAAAAGAAACTTATACAGATCATTAAGTTTTAGGGAAAGAACCTTAAGATACACAAAGGAGACATGAGGCTTGAATTTTGCACAAAGGTAGATGTGTTGGCCCACTCATTAGAGAAACAAATTCTGACTTGAATGTCCTGGTTATGTATGTATACATATTTGTCCTGATTCAAAACCAGATTACCTATGAATGATAGTCATCACTTTGTTTGAAATCATCAAAAGAATGGGTAAATAAATGGAAGCCCAGGATGTAATATTTATAGATTGCTTTTTCAAGATCTATCATAATAGATGCTATTATTTGTCAATAGAGTAAAATATCAAACATTCACATATGCCTTACTAATAGTGAATCCAACAAATCCTTAGCTTTTATTAATTAGATTTTTATACTAGAAGGGGTTGACTTTAGAAGAAATCCCTCAGAATAATTATGTCCAGTGTATAGTCTATCAGTTGTTTTAAGTCAAGATACATATGTTGATAAATAGCAAAAATACAGAAGGATATAGTAACCAGGTTCTTCTTCTTTTTTTAAATATTTTATTTATTCATTTGACAGACAGAAATCACAAGTAGGCAGAGAGGCAGGCAGAGAGGTGGGTAGGGGAAAGCAGGCTCCCTGCCAAGCAGAGAGCCCGACGCAGGGCTCGATCCCAGCAGCCTGGGATCATGACCCGAGCAGAAGGCAGAGGCCCCAACCCACTGAACCACCCAGGCGCCCCAGTAACCAGGTTATTCTAAGGACCTAAACTCAAGAATCTAACTGCCTGGGTTCAAATTCAAATTGTATTATTTAATAACTGTGTGATCTTGATCATGTTATTTTACTGATTTTTCAATTTCCTTATCTGTAAAGTGGAGATTATAATAGTATCAATCTCATATAATTATTGTGAAGATTAAATAAGTTAATATAGTATATTAAAAATATCTGAAAGAGTGCTTGGAAAATAGTAAGTACTACATGTTTTTTATTATTATTATTGTTATTATTATTATTATGAATTGTATCCAGATCCTGAAAATCTCAAAAGACATTATTTAGAAAAGTTTTATTGCTTGTATTTTCAATAAGGTCTAAAATCTCTTTCTTCCATGGAAAAAAGAACTGTCATAGTTAGTCTAGTCAGGAATCTAGAATAAATGAATTCTCTGATTAACTATCAAGTTACTTTAAGTAAGAATTGTGTAAATATTTTGGGTTCTCCACGTAGGCATCAAACTTCCAGATTTAATTTCACTCCAGGATCAGTGAATGAGAAAATTTCATAGACCATATTTTATTAGCAATTAAAGAAGCAAAGCAGTGACAAATATTCTTTGCTTTGAATTATTTATATCTTTCTAAGTGGATAAAAACTGCATCCTTCAGTGGTTATATGCAGGCAACTGCAAGATGCCCAGTGTCGAAGAAGGTAGAAGCTTTTCTCTGGGGACGAAGGATTATACGACTGGGGCAAGCTGATTGACCCCATGTTTTCTGATGAATTTCTTTCACCACTGTTCTGATGAGGGCAAAAAGAGAATTTTTAAGATCTTTGCAATCATTGACTCCTCCCTCAAAATATACTCTTCTGGAGCAGTTTTAAGACACCTCCTTGTCTTCTATGTGGCTCTTTATGTAAGTCTACAATCAATTTTTCCCAAGTTACCAAAATCTAACTTGGTCTTAATACTTAAAAATTATTCCAATATATCATTCCCACGTCTATGCTCCCAGGTCAGGTCTTGGCAAGTGGGACGCAAATTCTGGCAAAATTAACAATTACTGGCATTCTTTTCCTTTAAAAGAAACTGTGAGAAACCCACTACTGGCGACCTAGTCAATAAGCACACTAGTTTAAAATAAGATGTATATTCTCTCATTATTTAATTATATAGTGAGGAAACTACATGAAATATTGGGAACCTATAGCCCTCAAATACAGATGATTTATAGCAGAAAAATAGTATTAGTTTATGGTACTTCACTTGGGATGTTAAGAAGCAAAGCATCTTTACTTTCTTTACTTATTTTACATCTTTACTTACTTTACATTCTCCTTCTGCATTTGGGCTTAACAAGTAGATTGGTTAATAATAAAAGACTCTATAGGGGCGCCTGGGTGGCTCAGTGGGTTAAAGCCTCTGCCTTAGGCTCAGGTCATGATCCCAGGGTCCTGGGAACGAGCTCCTGGGAATGAGCCCCACATCAGGCTCTCTGCTCAGAGGGGAGCCTGCTTCCTCCTCTCTCTGCCTGCCTCTCTGCCTACTTGTGATCTCTGTCAAATAAATAAATGAAATCTTAAAAAAAAAATAATAGAAGACTCTATGCATTTGAAGCAAGCACACACAGTACAAACTGAGCCAGGCCCACAGAGATTACCTATTTGAATAGTTCATATTTGGAAGGGAAAAAAAAAAAAACAACCAATAAAACAATGTAAACCAAAAGCCTTTGTTAAATAAAACTTAAGAATGCAGTTTAATATAATGGCCATTGGCACACATTGCCTTTTTTTTTTTTTTGGCTGATTAGCATAAATAGCATACTGTCTGTCAATATGTGTTAGATATTTTCCAGAGAATTTTAATTCCATGTCTGATATTGTCTAGAGGCTCAGGAGGGATGAATGAATGATCAGTAATTCATCTGTGGGAGAAGTAGGTCCTAGAATTCCTTGTTTTCTTGCTCCTGGAAGGTTACAGGTATATAGTTTTCATTTTGAAATTACTAGTGCCTGGGAGAACTAGTGATGAAGAAGAAAGCAGGTCTCAAAGTAGACACAGATACATATCATGTATAATGCCAGTTAGAGAAACAGTTACAAATTCAGCAGACTAATATTTAACTTTTTTTGCTGTCCCTTTGCTAAATGCTTTAAGGTTTCCCTTTTCTGAGTGTCATAAGGTCTCACAGCCCTTGATTGTCACAAATTTCCCTTTCCCTGTTGGCCACAGACTATTGGAAAGGGACTTAGATTTTTATTACCGTATAAAAGGAAAACTGTACTTTCGATATGTTAAGGAACTAAAGAACGGGTAGCTGTCTGCTTTCAAGTTATGTTTCCTTTCTTCCCAAAGGCAGTTCTTAGTAAATAATCAAGTCATTTTAAAACTCTGAATCAATATTTTCCATAACAGCTCAAAACATTTAGAACCCTTTACTAATGTGTTCACATGTCAGTTTGAGACAGAAAAATTGTGCTTTGTATGTTTATTTGATTTTCAGCTTTTAATTACACAGGTAGGTTTTAAATTAAGTTTATTTTTTTGTGAGCTAAATATTGGTAATGTTTAAGTCTGCAAATATTTCTTATTTTGTACAATGGTAATTTTTGAGAGTGATTTTCTTGCGAAGTAAATTGAGTCAACAATCAGGACATTAGCATAGATAAAGTGTTCACGCTGGCTTCTGTTTGTGTCAAGGATTCTCCCACTGAAGGGGAAACCGGTCCTGTTTGACAGTTCAATTTAGAAATAAATCAATTCTAAGTGATCATATTTTGCTGGATTCCCCAAACAGAAAGAAATTTAATTTGGAGGAAACTCCTGCCTAAAAAACATCTTCCTCTTGACATTTAAGGTCGGCTGAACTGTCACTTTCCCTTCTCTCCATCCCTTTTTCTTCTGAATACTAAGAACTGAAATTATAATTAATTTTGTGTTTATTTAAAGCCATGGAGAACCCTGAGAACTCCTAATATTTACTGACAGTGGGTTACAGGCAGGAACTCACAAAAGGGCCTTTTGATCAACACACACCACAGCAGAGATGAGGAGACTGTCTCTACACCACACAGACAGGGGTCAGCTTCTTTTCAGGTAGCCCTGGAAAGCTGAAATCTTTTCAGGTAATTATTATGAAAAAGAAATCTCATTTTCAGAGGCCTCTATTTATCTGGTTTAGAGCATTCTAAACTAGAGGCTATCCACATCTGCTTCAGAAGCTCTGCTAGGGAATCTTCTGGTGAAAAAAATCTATACAGAAAATACAGGATTGCAGTAGAGTGGAAATGTGGCACGAGAGTGGTCGGAAAAGATATGTTTAACTGTTAAGAAGAAAGTTAGAAGGCATAAAATACACCCTTCCTTGCTTAGATATAAAATAATAGTACTTATGTTGAATACGTCACAAAAAGCTCTGAGGTTTAAAATGGCTCGGTGATATTGGTACAAGTAATCATGGCTGCCTGTTCTCTTTAACTTATTTCTGGGTTTGACATGCCATTTTGTAGAGGAATGTTTCCACAGAATGCAGCAGTGGTTGATGAATCAGAGCTCAGTCCAGAGGTAGACATTTTGGTGAGTGACCTTGGGCAAGTAATTCATTTCTCTGACCCTCTGTTCCCCTTTCCTGGGGCTGTTATCAGAGCAAATCAATCAGTATGTATAAATCCTTTAGGAAAATGTCTGGCATATAACAAATACTTAAAAATAACCCCTGATAGTGTATTAAACTGCACCTATAAAATTGTCCTTCTCACTTCTGTAACTCATTTTTATGATTTTTCTCCTAACTTCTTTTTCTCCAAGCTTCTAGAAACTTTTTCAATTTCTCCCCATAGTAAATAAACTTAATCTCTGATCTTGCTATGGATTCCAACAATCTCAACTGCAGAGCTGTGGCAGGCCTCTGTAAATGCTCCTTGTCCAGCCCTCCACCACATCCTTTCCTGGTCTCTATTTCCAGCCTTAGCTTGCTTAAATGACCTTTTTCACATCAACGTTCTGAAATTATTATTATTTTTTTAATTAGCTTTATTTTATTTTCTCAGTGTTCCAAGATTCATTGTTTATGCACCAAACTCAGTGCTCCATGCAATATGTGCCCTCCTGAATACCCACCACCAGGCTCGTGTCTGCATAACAAACTCACTTTTGATGACCATTTCTGTGTCACAGGCTAGGAGATTTTAGCAAATAGGAACATCACATGAATGTCACTATTTGGAATTTTAAGCCTATTTACAGCATCATATATATAATATATGATAGATAATGATGATGAAGATGATAGTAGAGAGATAGATAGATAGATAGATATTTGTGCCAAGTTATTCATTCTATGGGACGAAAGGAGAACTCCTTTTCCAAGTTTAGATTCCATTTAGAAAATGTTGTGGATTTGGCTTTTTGGATCAAACCTGAACTAATTGATTTGTATGAACACTGCCGTTAGTAAATTTCACTTTCAATTAAGTTTAAATGATTTTGTTTCAAGAAATTTCTAGCATCAAAGAACTTTTTTTTTTTAAATTGGTTATTAAAGTCCTTCAAAACCCCATGCACTGCCTGTGAACAAAGTGTCCATGATTGCTCTAACAAGAAATACTTAATGAAGTGCGTTTTGGATTTTAGAATGAACTTCTAACGTCCATGGAGTTTGATCCCTGACAGATGCACTTGTAGCAGGATTTGCCAACTCTGATTTAAAAACATCTCATCCTCAAAGAAGTAATCAGAGTTTAATCTTGTCTGTTTCCAGCTCTTCATATCAGAACTGATTTGCTTCCACTGGGGAGGAGACGCTGACCTTCCAGCTCTAATCCAATTGCATGTAACTGCTCTAAAGGAAAGGGAAGCGTTTTCCCCCTCTCATGATTTGTTGTGTAATAAATATAGTCCTTATAATTTGTTGTATCTTATATTTGATTTTATAACAATCTATAAAAGAACCTGCTTGCTATTGATTATTTTTAAAAATAGTCTGTATCAATCAAACCTATAAACCATTGTGTTTCCAGTACTTAAATGCGAGAGATAAATTATATTTTTCTCTATAATCCTTTCCTTGCTTATTATGGCACATTTGGGACAGAAGAAGAGGAGGAAAGAAAGAGGGAGGAGAGAGAGAAGGATTGTCTCAAGATATACCAAATGTTTCTTTTTGTTCCACACCCTCATTATTTTTCATTGTCTTTACTGTTCATTCCTACTGACTACCTCACAGGAGAGGTTTGTGGGACACTTTGAAATGAGAACAAACAAACAGAAAAATGGTAAAAGGTAATCTTAAAATAGATTGCATAGATTTGTGGAAGCAAAATATTCTTAAATGCCTCACAAATATGTCCATTATTATCAGAAAAGGCCAGCCCAGAAATATAGCCTTAAAACTCTCTGGAGAATTTTATTCACTTCCGTACTTTGCAGGTGGTAAGTTCCGCTTTTTTTTTTTTTTTTTTAAATAGGGTTGAGAACTATTGGTTATTTTTTATTGCACACATTTTATCTTTTTAGCAAAGCTACTCAGTGTTTTAATGTTATTGCCTTATCTGAGATTTTGTAGATCACAGACTCTTGGTGAAGATCATAAAGATACTGTTTGTTGAAATCAGTGCTCAACTGAGAGAATACAATAATGTTCCTACAGAATATTGCTTTAGAGCCCAGTATTCATATCTCAATATATTTCTCAGCTGTAGTCAAGCGAGATGGAAGATTCGGTGGTGTCAGAATATAGTTCTCTGTGGTCTATTTCACCCAAGTCCACATACATGTGCATATGTGTATGTGTGGGAAG
Organism: Lontra canadensis; assembly: GCF_010015895.1. Lineage (NCBI taxonomy): Eukaryota > Metazoa > Chordata > Mammalia > Carnivora > Mustelidae > Lontra > Lontra canadensis. Next base: position 14,385,964 of record NW_022631023.1, read on the forward strand.
AGGATGGATGTTGATTATTTTATTGATCTTGGTTGGTTTACATGGGCCTTTCATTTTGGTATTTTGTTCTGTTTTCATTGTATCATAGCAAATATTCACTGTTAACTACCTGCATGATTGTTCAATTAAATCAAAATACTATGTATTAGTATATATGTGTCTGGAAAATGCTCTGATATATATGCCCACTTGATGGTAATCCTTTGAGAGTACAGACATTATCTTAGTGCCATGATTTCTAGTAGCAAGCACAATGCCTGATGCATAGAAAATATTCCATATATATTTGTTAAATGTGCAAACAAATGAGTTCAGTAGGGATATGAGTAAGAGTTTGCATACACCCTTTGGCTGAAGGAAATTCATACTATGTTTTAAAATCTTGAACCAACTTCTAAAACTCAGGAGATTTTACATTAAAAAATCAGTTTTCCAATTTATTTATTAAATCTGATTTCTGTTTATTTGTTTTATTTTTGATAGGAAGATCTGGCAACACATAGCCCTGTATCTCTACAGACCACCACTTGGCTGGAACCGAGGAATGGGTGCTCCCTTGGATGGGGATGGCACCTGCCATAGGTCACATTGGATTTGCAACCACTTGTATAAATGCACGAAAAGATACCTGACCACACCATGGTTAGCTAAGTACACAAAGCATTGTGGGCTAAACTATTTTTAGGTGATCCAATAATATGGACTAGATTTCAGATATTAGAGACAAAAGAGTAGACATGGAAATGCTTTGATAAAGTTAAGTGTGCCTCAAGCTGGCTCTTTATACTACCTAGGGCTGGAAGAGAATTATATGTGAAAACATTTCCAGACTTGGGAAATGCCATGAATAAATACATAGTATCTAGACAAAGATTATTCAATAAACATTTGATTGGGGATGCATATTTGTTTAGAGATGTCACAGAAAAAAAAGAATAACCCTTACCTTCATTCAGATTGGGAGAGTCCATAACTGTCCATTTTAGGAATGGGAAAAATGGGAAATTAAAACTTATTTATTGAAGCAGCTATAAAAATTTAGGAATAGTAGAAGGCATTTTAAAAACAGTTTTTAAAATAAATTCATGGTTAAAAAATTCAGATATAGATACAAGGAGGTGGTTTGACAATGGAAAAGGAGAGAATTGTGATGGATACTCAAAAAATTATGTTAAACCATTGAGCCACAATTTGTTCTCGTTGTTCATTAATAATTAATATGATAGACATCTCTGCATTCTTCTTTTAAGTGGAGAAATATTGTAGAAGTCCTAATAATGCATCCTGAGAACAGTTTTATAAGTTTTCAATATAAATAAAAACAAAAAAGTAAAAATAAATCTACATAATCAGCATTTAGCGTTATTTAAAATCTAATGAGTTAGTGCTAATATACAGATTTATTCTCCACCCATAAATTGGGGGGGTTTGTGGGAGTTGCCAGGTATAACATTGGTGTGAGTTCCTTAATGTCCATGTAGGATAAAATGACTGCCGCATTTGTCTCTTTCTACCTGTTTGTTTTTCTACATTAACAAAAATGATGACACTTATTTTGATGGCACTCAAAGGTCTTTAAGTGCTAAGTATGAATGGTTTCATATTCTGTCCCTTTCTGTATATTTATGATCATGCTGAATGAAAAGAGTATGTGGTCAGATAACACTAGATGCAGTCTGACTTGGAGATATTACTAATATACAGGTCCAACCTTCTTCCAGAGAAAGTGTTGATCTTAGGTAATAGTAAATGTGTGTTTCAGTAAAACTAAAATCTGAGGGGAGGATTTGGGGAACAGGGAACCCTCTTACACTGTTAGTGGGACTACAAGCTGGTTCAGCCATTCTGGAAAACAGTATAGACATTCCTCAAAAAGTTAAAAATATAGCTATCCCATGACCCAGGAATTACAAAACTAGGTTTTTACTGAAATGATATAAATGTAATTGTCCGAAGGGATACCCACACCCCAGTGTTTTTAACAGCAATCTCCATAATAGCCAAACTATGGGAAGAGCCCAGATTTCTGTCAATAGATGAATGGATAAAGAAGATGTGTTATATATATATATACAATGGAATATTATTCATCCTCAAAAAAACAAAAAACAAAAAACAAAACAAAAACCCTGAAATCTTACCATTTGTAATGCTATGGACGAAACTCAGGGGTATTATGCGAAGCAAAAGAAGTCAATCAGAGAAAGGCCATTATATGATTTCACTTATACATGGAATTTAAGGAACAAGACAGAGGATCAGAGGGGAATAGAGGGAAAAAATAAAACAAGATGAAAACAGAGAGGGAGATGAACCATAAGAGACTCTTAGTCATAGGAAACAAACTGAGGATTGCTGGAGGGTAGGGGGGTGGGGGAATGGGATTGCTGGTAACGGGCATTAAGGAGGGGATGTGATGTAATGAGCAACTGTTGAATCACTAAACTGTACCTCTGAAACTAATAATACACTATTATGTTAATTAATTAAATTTAAATGAATAAATAAAATCTGAAGGGAAAAACAGAAGTGCATTGGTATCTTAGATGTATCCCTATGACAAATCACTCAATGTACATTTCATTTAATGACATAATATGTTGGTCAAAGATTTGTATCTCTCTGTTGTGGTCTGAACACAGTTTCCCACGCTAAAGTCAAGTCTGTAAACTTCAAAACTCATATCCCTGCACCATCATGCTGATCTCACACAGTATTACTATCATTATCACATCTTCATTTTCCCTTCTTAACAGATCCTTCTCCTGTTTAATCTTTTAATCTTCTTTTTTTAATTTGCTTCCATCTGCAATTTTCTATAATTCCAAAATAAGCCTAAGTAGACAATTTTATTCAAAAGAGACTTAGGAAATTACTTTGGATAAAGTTGCTTAAAAGAAAAAAGTGAAACAAATTATTTAAGAAAATTATTCCATACTGTTCATTTTAGAGCATTTTAACTATAAGAGAAAGCAAGTGAAAATCAATCAATGTCCAATTTTATAGGAAATATTAGACAATTAAAACAGGAAATACTTATCAAGTTAAAATAATTAAAATCAATGTGATTTAGACCAGTGCATTATGTAATCTATTAATCTACTTTGAAGTAACCATTTTGTAACATATGGCTTTAGTAATATCCAGAGACATTCCCTTTTACAAAACTAGCTGACAAAACTTGAAAAATGCACTTTTATTATTTACTAAAGGAAAGTCAATTTGTGTTCCCTGTACAGAATTTGAGATTTGTACCACTTGGAGGATATCTTTACCACATCAGATAAAAGTGTTTAACAAAGATTTTACAAAGATTCCACTGACAGAGTAACAGAAGTCTATTAGAAAATAACATATTAAGAGGCGCCTGGGTGGCACAATTGGTCATGCCATGATCTCAAGGCCATGACATCCAGCCCATCATCAGGCTCTGTGCTCAGCAGGAAGTCTGCTTGAGATTCTCTCCCTCTCCCTCTGCCCCGCCAGCTCATGCTCTCTCTCTCAAATAAATAATTTAAATAAATAATAGATAAATATATGACATTTATATATTAGTTACCCAAGTTTAAACATTGAAACAAGTTTAAAATCCAATTCTTGTCTAGACCAATAAACTGCTGTGTTGAAAAGCAGGCAATTCTTCAATGCTTTTCATGTTTTGATTAGTTTTTTAAACTGTGTCAGATTATATGCTTCCTGGAAGACTGGAGAAGAGAAGGATGGTAACATGGTTACTTTTCACCAACTTTAAAATAAGCTCAGAGGGTACTCTGATAAAATGGATTCCTATTTGAGAGCATTTCATAAAAAGTGGTCTTAAATTTGCTGGAATTAGGGGTGCCTGGGTGGCTCAGTGGGTTAAAGCCTCTGCCTTCGGCTCAGGTCATGATCTCAGGGTCCTGGGATGGAGCCCTGCATTGGGCGCTCTGCTCGGCAGGGAGCCTGCTTCCCCTTCTCTCTCTCTGCCTGCCTGTCTGCCTGCTTGTGAACTCTCTCAAATAAATAAATAAAATCTTTAAAAAATAATTTGCTGGAATTAGCTTCAGGTAATGTGTATGAAGCAAAGCCAATCTGATTTATTCAGTAAAATCCTATCCAAATTGGAGGGAAGCATTAGCTAAAGAAAACATCTTAAAGACATATACAAAAACAAAACAAAACAAAAAATAAGCAGAAATGGGAAAAATGAATTGATTTCTATAAATCAATAAACTATTTCTGATGTATTTATAAACTTTTTGAACTATAGTATCATATTATCTTAATCTATATCAACACATAAGAATAAGGTGAAATAAAAAACATACTACAGTAAGTTCTCAAAATTACAGCTTTTTTTTTGCTTTTATAAATTAATGTAGAAAAAAGAATCACTTTAATTTTCTAGTTTTGGTTAGGTGACCTTTATTTCTTTTTGTCATAACTCTCCCCCCCTTAAAATAAACTTCAGAGATCTTTCTCCATACTTTAGAGAAAAATATCTCCAAGATAAAAATCTGAAGCTTGAATAGCAGATTTCAATCCCTCACTTTTTTAATATACAATTTGCTAAACATTTATCAAATTTCTCATGAGTACTTATAAGAAAAAAAATGTCATTTAAGGCAAAGGGGATTGTTTATGTGTTTTCTTTCCACAGGTGAAGAGGTGTAAAAGATTAAAGAAATCACAACAAGGAATTTGTGATGAGACCTAGTGTTTGTATGGAAGTGATGAATCACTAAATTCTACACCTGAAACTAATATTACACTTTATTTAAATAAAAACTTGGAAAGAAAAAAGATAAAAGAAATTGGATGTAAAGCACTGATAATAAATGAAATTATTATTAGGACCTGCTCTTTTTTTTTTTAAGATTTTATTTATTTATTTGACAGACAGAGATACAAGTAGACAGAGAGGCAGGCAGAGAGAGAGAGAGGAAAGCAGGCTCCCTGCTGAGCAGAGAGCCCGATTCGGGACTTGATCCCAGGACCCTGAGATCATGACCTGAGCCGAACGCAGCAGCTTAACCCACTGAGCCACCCACAAGAGCCCCAGGACCTGCTCTTTTAAAAGAATTATTGCTGGGTGCCTGGGTGGCCCAGTGGGTTAAGCCTGTCTTCAGCTCAGGTCATGATCTCAGGGTCCTGGGATCGAGTCCCATATCGGGCTCTCTGCTCAGCAGGGAGCCTGCTTTCCTCTCTCACTCTGCCTGCCTCTCTGCCTACTTGTGATCTCTGTCTGCCAAGTAAATAAATAAAATCTATTAAAAAAAAAAAAGAAAAGAATTGTTGCAGAGCTGTCAACAAATATATTGGATGGGGTGCAAAAGGATAAACAAAAATAAAGAACAGGATCAAGGAAGAGGAAATAGGATAGAAGAGAGGAAAATAATAAACAGCAATTTAAGAAAGACAAAGGATTAAAAGAGAGAGAGAAGAAAGAAACCCTACACCCTGCCCAAAATAAATGAGAATGAGTCACTAAGAAACAGAAATTAGGTCACTTTTGAATGTCTAAAATCTAGTATCTAAAATATCTAAAATATAAAATGAGGATGGCCGCGAATAAAAACAGAACAGCAATTACAGAAATACTAGGAGCAAAAGAGAGAAGTAAGCAATATATGATTTAGCCAAAATAAAAATCATGAACTTGTGTAGCGCTGATAAAAGGTGAAGAAGAGTCTGGGTGTCCGGGACAACCACAGCAGGGGTGTGAACAAAACTCATGGCAGGTGTGGCAGAGTGTTGGTGGGAAAATACAAGTGAGAGTGAACACAAGCACCAGGAAGTAGATTTGATAGGGCAGCCAAAGCAGAGTCAAATCCTGCCAGCAAACTGAGACTGGAAGTTTTGTTAAACAACCACAACAAAAGAGTGTAAGGAAAGGAAAGCGGATGGGGAGTATATGCATGCCACAGAGATCTCCTGAGACTTGCACTGCTTCACGAATTTACAACCTGGCTCTTTACAGAAAATGTTGGCCAATCCCTGCACTAGGAGATTAAAAAAAAAAAAAAAGTGTTATATGTGATCAAGAAATAAAAGGAAGTTTTCACAATCTTATTGTGGCTTATGAGTGGTCAGATCATGATTACATGTCTGTTTTTTAATTTGTTGTTTCCTTGTTGGAGAACATTGCACCAGATCAGTTTCACCGTTTTAAAAGGCAACAGAAAATGATGACTGTATAGTATGCAGAGCAGAAAGCATAGTTTTTGCTTGTGAGCAAGACTGCTCAAAAATTTCCATTAGAGAAACACACAAGGGCATGGAACTTACCGTTTTTATAAATTCAGTAAATCCTAATTAAATTACCGCCCCTCCTTTCATAATTGCCTGGACATTAGTTAGGAGATTCTTTAATATTTCTTCCTTTAATTTTAATTTTATTTTTTTTTAAAGATTTTATTTATTTATTTGACAGAGATCACAAGTAGACAGAGAGGCAGGCAGAGGTGGGGTGGAGGGCAGTGGGGGGGAAGCAGGCTCTCTGCTGAGCAGAGAGCCTGATGCAGGGCTCAATCCCAGGACCCAGAATCATGACCTGAGCTGAAGGCAGAGACTTTAACCCACTGAGCCACCCAGGTGCCCCTAATTTTTAAATTTTAATTGCAGAAATCAATTACATGACCCATTCTACTGAAAAATCAGTGAACACTGCCATGATATACATGGCACTTAACCATTCTGAAATATACAAATCTATATATAAAATCAATTCTCCAATTGCCACATGGACAAGTGCATGATAAAATCTCCAAAACCAAAGAACTGATTCTCTGTGATCACACATCATTTCTCTTTATAGGGTTGGTTGTAACTGCTTTGCGTAACCCACCACTTATAAATTCTCTCTGTTTGTCATGAATGGTCCAACTTTGAAAACTAGCTTAAGCCATTTGGATCAGGGCAGTGGTGTGCTTATGTTTTTACAAGCCCTGATTTGTAATGTTTCTGAGGTCAATGTTCCCACGTGACTGATTTCAAGCTACCAACAGAGCAGCTAAACATGGACTTGAGAGATGTACACAATTGCTCTTATGTGCCAATAGAAACCAGCCCAGCACAGAACTCATTAGTGCCTTAATACTTTTTAAGTGTTTATTTTAAAAATCTGATCTTGCAAAACAAACAAACAAACAAACAACTCTGATCTTGCTCCCAGAAATAATGGCCCAGTCTTTCATTTTTGGAAAGACAGAGTGGTTTCTACAGAGTCTATTTGCTCCACCATGACACAGGCTTGGGGCTAACTACATTACCAAAAGTCAGGGGAAAACATGTAATAGGTTCCAAAAGAAATTACAGTTTTCTGAGATTCTTGATGGAGAGTTGAACTTTGAACATGAATAGCAACCCTACCTCTGGTCCTTCAGATCCTGACAAGTGTGATCACTGTACCTTGTTATTCAACTCTCACAAAGATTCTCTTTGACCTAGATGAATATGTTAATCATAAATATGTTTGTGTGCTTTACAAATTTTAATATTAAATCAAGTACTTCATAATATTTAGGCTCAATTTCACATGTAACAGGAAAAATTTGAGAGTGACAAAAGTTGCAATGAGTGTGCTATGTTTTCTTAAAATATAAAAATAAATTACAGGCACTATATTACAAAATAATACATTACTGAAGTTTGGATGTGTAAATTAGCCTGTGTTGATATAACAAAAAAGTGATAGTAACAAAGATACTGATATACACATCAGGTAACTTTTTGGAAATCAAAATCATAAGAGAAAAATGAATAAAGTCTTAACTCTAGACAGCTGAGAAGGCTGTTCTTTTAATTTAGGGAACATGAGATCTCTTATGTAAAGACCATGTAATATGAAATGTTTGTTCTCAAATCATAATATTAAAAACAAATCATTGGATAACACATATAATAGTAATTTCAAACTATTTAAATAAAATATGAAATTTTAATCAATATTACATTATTATGCCTATCATAAAATTCTGCATCCAATGGGACAAATTAAAGGTATAATTTATGTCCAGTGATGAAAAATATATTTGACAACGGACTATTACAGTTGTGCAGAACAACAAAAGTATAAAGAAAACAATGCATATTGCTGATATCCAAACATCAGTTTTACCACTTAGGAGTACATAGCATAATCCAAGTATACTAAGAAATAGTACAAATAGGGCAGCTTTCCACTGCAAAGATGACCAGTGTTCATTGTCATCCCATGTGTCGCAAATATGATGCTTTCAGGAGAAAGAAAACTGAAGGCATGTCAGGTCTGACTGATTCTTAGCACCAAGGGAAAAATAAGTTGGGTTACCCACGGGGGGCACCTGATGAAGTACAGAACAATTAGACCAAGTGGTTTCATATACTAATTTGTAAATTCTTCCTATCATGCAAATATTTGCACTGATGTCAACAACTACAGAATTACCATTAATTAATCCTGATCCTAATGCTGATTTCAATGACATTGGTGGTCTCCATTCATCATCATGTTTCTCAAAAGCTGTGTTCTCTCCAAGGAGTCATATTAGGAAATAAATTACAATTATAAAATGTGGTGATGCTCTAAAGATTGTTTTAAAAGCAAGTGCTTTAAACTAAAAAAAAAAAAAAAAGAAAGAAAGAAAAAGTTGAATGGATTGTAGAGCCATCTCATTAAATTCACAAGTGTCCTGAGCAGCACATTCTGGAAAAGAGTCAAGGAAACAATACCTCAAAGAAGTGACTCATTCTTTTTATCAGATTATGTATCTACACTGGGAAAAGGAGCACTGACTGATTTCAACAATATTAAAATTATTGTTTTAGCTTTCATATTATGTGCTCTACTGAAAAGCATAAATGTTTGAAGCTTAGCATTTTAAATCTTTTCGCTATTATTGAAAGTTTACTGCGTTCTTAATTAAAAGGAGCAAAAATGAATTTGATGGTCAACCCGCCAGGCCTGTCAGTGGTTTCAGTTGACCAATTTAAAGGTTAATTTCATACAAAAAGACCCTCAACAGAAACATCCAGAATAATGTTCAAACAAATACCTCCTGGCTCAGTGAAGGTGACCCACGAAATTAACCCTCACAGGTATTATTCTCTTTGTGTATCGTTAGATTTAATTTGTTAAAATTTTGCTGAGAACTTTCATATGTATGCTCATTAGGAATTGGTCTGTTTTTGTCTGTTTTTGGTAAGAAGGTAACACTGACCTTACACAATAAGTTGGGAATCATTCTTTCCTCTTATGAGTAGAGTCAGTACTATTTATGATTTAGGTATTTGGTAGAATTCACTACTGAATTCATCTGTGTCCATATTTTTCTTTGAAAATTTTCAATGATGATTATAATTTCTTTAATTCCTCTAAGGCCATGCAAAGCATCTATATCTTACATGTGCTTTGTGTATTTCAAGGACTATGTCCATTTTAAAGAAGTTGTTGAATTTATTGGTATAAAGTCTGTATGGACCCAGGCCTTCCTAAGGCAGAGGCTACGGCAAGATGAGACAGTACCTGCAAGACAGCATTAAGGCAAATGTGTGCAAGAGAAAATGTGGAAGGAACTGGAAAAGATGGTGGCTTCTGCATCCTGCCTTTGAGAATCCAGAAGCTATGTAAAAAGTGAGCATCATGAAAGAGCCATGTTCTGAGAGGCTCAAGTCACATGGAGAGTCCTTAGAAGAAGGGATGCTGTGCAGATAAAGAGAAGCCAAGGAGCCCAAGGCACTGGATAGGAGAGGGAATGGTGCAGCCTTGAATGTGGGTCCTCTAGCCCTGGATACTCCAACTGACACCATGAAAATGACAGAACTGTCAAGCTGAGCCCTTCTTGAATTTCCTTACCCATAAAACTGCAGCACAATGAAGTCATTCTTTTGGAAAAGCTCATTAAGCAGTAATAAATAACTGAAGGCAGAAAGGGGAAGAGAGAGAGTAGTTTCCAGTCATCCACCTAGAAGCCAAGCACATCCAATGGCCAAAACTGGAATGTAAAGGGGATGCTGGTAGAGAATTCGATGAGAAGCTGCTATCTCGTTGGGTCCACATTAAGTATCTAGTGATGGGCCCAACACCACATCTGGTTGCCAGGGCTATAAGGCACAAAAAAAGAGCTGGACACAAAGTATAGGAGAAAAAGGACAAGCACTTTTGTGTTTGTCTGCTGCCACATCTAATCATGGCACATCAGAAAGCAGTGACTTTTGCTTTATTTTTGTTTCTCAAATTTTTCACAAGCTCCTCTTTGAAAGATGAGACGCCATGCAGATAAAGAGAAGTCAAGGAGCCCAAGGCACTGGTTAGGTGAGGGAATGACACAGCCTTGAATGTAGGTCACTTAAGCGAACCCTACATGGAAGGAAGTACACAATGAAACATTGTTCCCAGTGTAAACAAGTTAATAATGGGAAGATTCAGCACACATAGAATTTTTAGAATCCTCAAGTCCCATAAAAATTCTTTCTGGGATTGTATTTGGAAATATATTAAATTGAAAGATGTATTTGGGGATAATGCCTATTTTTGTTATTTTAAGTCTTCTGATCTATGGACACGGTAATATACTTTTTTTCTGTCCTGCTCCGTATGCATAGTGGCTCATCTGAGCATTCAAGTACTTCTGTATTTCATTTTTTAATTTAATTTAATTTTTTTGTGCGTGTGTTCCGAAAGTATTGTTTATGCACCTCACCCAGTACTCCATGAAATATGTGCCCTCCTTTATACCCACCACAAACTGCCCTTTTATTTTCAAGCCTGGCCTCCTGACCCTTTCCTCTGTACTCTGTTTCTGGAACTTTTCTCAGTACATCTTAGAAATTCTAAATTTACTTTCCATGCTTTTTCAATTGTTCAGTAAGTCTGTTTTACTTTGTTGACAACTTAAAATTAATTCATTTTTTGAGTATCCAGTTCAATCCATTCATTGAATATCCAGATACACTTAAAGTCAGTGTCAAACTGTTCCTAGAAAATCAATTTTAATGGAAGTAAATTCATGTTTTGATACTTCATTCTGTTAGCTGCCATTCTTATCGATAGATTTTTCTTTCTTTGGCTTTCCAGATCACTTGGAAGTCGGAGATTGTTTCCCTTTGCTTTGGACTCTTCCTGACATCCTGTTTTGCCTCCAGCTGTATGGTAACACTGGGGGAAGGCAAACCAAGTCCATTTTGTTTTTGTTCTCCCACTTACCTAAGCCGACGGAATTCTCTAAACTGTGTGTCCAGACACAGGATGCCTCCTTTTTGTTTTTTAAGCTTCTTCTCAGAGGTAGATGAACAATTGCTAGAACCTAATATCAGATAGTGATCTTGTGTGGGGTCTCTGTCCCGCATGGAATTCTTGTAGGAATCCCTACTGCAGAAGACTAAGGAACACTAACTACTAACTTCATTCTCAACCACTCCTATCTGTTCCTGATCCTGGAGCACACCAAGCCTGTAGATGCATCCCAGCTCCTATTCCCGCACATCTGCATGAAGATATCAAACTATGCCCTTCCTCTCATCACCCAGTGCTTTCACTGATCTGCTGCATTGTTTCTTAGGTTTCAATTTCGATTTATAAGCATTTTGGTTCAGTTCTTTTTTTTTTTTTAAACACTTTCACTAATTATCAAGCCAAGGGGAGATTTATTTATACCAATGTTTGTCAATAAGTAGAATGTGGTTTCCACTCTTTCTCTACTTAAAATGAATCTGTAGTCATGCTTCCCACTGTCTACTAAGCTTGTATCTAATATGAATCCATTTGGTTGAGCTGGTCTCTGAATAAGAATTTGTAGAACTACAATCTTCAGAATGCATTGTTGATACCATTTTTCCTATCCCATTCCCAAAAAGCATTAATTTTCAGATTATGAACCTTCTCTTCTGTTACAGTCATCCCTTCCCACTAACATCTAATCCTTATTTCTGGTGCAGATGATTACTGGGACATGTTCTCTGTGTATGAAGAAAGGTGCTGTGGTGTGAGGACAGGAGAAATATTCTGGTTCACTAGCAACACAGTAGCTATATACTGATGGCAGCCTGTCCAAATTCCTTTATTTTTTAAAATTTTATTTAAGTTCAATTAGCCAATATATAGTACATTGTTAGTTTCAGATACAGTGTCCAATAATTCACTGGTTGCATATAACACCCAGTGCTCATCACATCATGTGCCCTTTTTAATGTCCGTCACCCAGTTGCCTCATGCCTCCACCCACTGTCCAATTTTCTTAACCCAAAGGACAGACTGAGAAGTGCAGAGTGGGTATGGGCCACTCTTGTGTTTTGCATTCACTTCTATTACTTTTACCTGAGTAATCCATTACGGTTAAAGTTATGTGAAATTCTTCCCAAATTCTGGTAATGGGTTAATTTATTACTCTAATTTATGGTGTTTCACAAGCGAGGAAAACTCACTTATGAGGAAGTTAGGATAGGGCTGCCTGGGTGGCTCAGTGGGTTAAGCCTCTGCCTTCAGCTCAGGTCATGATCTCAGGGTCCTGGGATCAAGTCCCACATCGGGCTCTCTGCTGGGCAGGGAGCCTGCTTCCTCCTCTCTCTCTGTCTCTCTCTACTTGTGATCTCTCTCTGTCAAGTAAATCTTAAAAAAAAAAAAAAAATGAAGAAGTTAGGATAGAATATGCCAGTCATCACTAGTCATTTTAAAATGAAACAGCCCACAGATCTGAAGTAGTAACACACAAGGCCTGATGCACAGAGCTTCATGGTGTAAACAAAGTTTTCTGAGGAGGGCATCTGCATAAACTACTATGGGGACAGTAAACCAATTGCCCTGAAGAAAAGAGAGGCTTCACTGAGCACTGCTATATGCATTCTCATTTTTCTGCTTCTCTGAGAATCATTGGTTCTTTTCTTACTTAATTGAATTTCTATTTACTTCAACTGGTTCTTCTGCTATTTTGTTACATATCCTTCTATGCAAGTACTGGAAAAATTTTACATCTATCCTACAAGAATCTCAGCTTTGTGTATTTTTCATGCTTTGGTCTTACATAGAAACTTGGTTTAACTGCTTGATCTTTCTCATTAATTTAATCAATATGTTTTATGTTACCTTAATGAAAGCCTGGGATGAATTTCGTAATGTCTATAAAATAGTCAATGGAGCTCTGTAAGTGTACATCTTGAGCTTATTTGTTACGTTCCTCTCTCTGCCCTTCCAATTAAACTGGAAATTTTGTATTCTGCCCCAAAATTCAACTGCCTCCCCCCAGTACATTTTTAAGAAATGTTATCTCCATTCCTGACACAGTGAAAAGCAAGCAATGCACCCAATTTCATAGAGAGCTGACATAACTTAAAGCCCTCCAAATGCTGTCTTTATTTTGGCATTGGTTTCCGACAGGGTCTGCAGGGGCTGAAACATGAAATGCTTCAAGTCTGCTATCTTTTACGTTACTTAAGAAACTGCTTTCCAAGTTTTGAAACTCAATTTCTCCTATTGTCTTTGGCTCATGTGCAGTTTTGTTCATTCAAAGTTTGTACAGAAGAATTGAGCATTAGCATTCATGGCAATGATGGAATCACAGTGAGCTAACAGAGGTTGTAATTTAGCTGGCAAACAAACTGCAAGACGGGGATGGAAGAAAAGTACCAATCCTTTTGGTCGTATTCTTTCTTTGCCCTTGTAGTACTTTTTAGAAAAATCTTAGTCCCTACAAGCCCCTGCCTAGGGAAACACTGTACACATAGACAGCTGGGTTGGCTTTTAGTAGTAAGAGCTTATTTTTGTTGTTGTTAATTGAAGGCATTAAAAAGAAATTTTTTTCTTGAAATATTTTCCATATGCTCGAACTAGGTGAAAAGTAAGGCAGTTGATGTGATATATATCCAGTGAATAAAAAATAGAAACCAATGGCATATTGGAGGAGAAGGCAAGTCACCACCCAGAAAGGAAGAGTTAAAATGTAGGAATGTGCATAAAATACTGTAGTATCTTATCTTGTCCATACAATGACATACCTTGTATGTTGATTGGAGAAGTGTAGTATTCATCAACCCCAAGTGAGTGAACACTGATCTTCCATTATTTTTGTCTTGCTTCCTATATCATGTCCCAACTGTGCCAGGAATTAGCACTGAAGCACGTTTTGAGAAGCTCAAACTTACATATGCCTTAGTGACTTACCTTCCTCTCCATGAATGGTACTGAGGGACACCAGCTGTGGACAGACACTGATGCCTCCTTACTCCCTGTTCTCACTGTTTATACTTCCCTTTCCCCACAAGACCTGCTCCCTGTCTGTCCTCCTTGCTAGAACCATCAAGAGATCCTAAGCTATGCCTCTGCTCCAGGAAGTGGAGGGAAAAATGGGTATGGGCAGAGAGCAGAGCGTCTCTCTTCTGCTCTCCTCAGGGCCCTATTTTCTGAGAGGTTGTCCTTTTCCTCAAGGCCCAGAAGCAGCACCATTTACCCTGACTAAATATATGCATCCTGCCCACCTTTCCTCTGCCCACTAAAGTTTTTATTTAAAGTAACCAAACGGGGCATCTGGGTGGCTCAGTTGGTTAAGCAGCTGACTCTTGATTTTGGCTCAGGTCATGATTTCAGGGTCCTTGCTCATGATCGGGCTCCTTGCTCTGTGGTGAGTCTGCTTGAGGATTCTCTCTGTCCTTCCTTCTTTACCCTCTCCCCACCTCCGCTCACCCTCTCTCTCTCTTTTTAAAATAAATAAATAAATCTTAAAAAAAAAAAAGAAAAAAAGAGTGTGAGTCAGGGAACACACAGAGAAGATGCCTAAAATCTTTTATTTCTACTACAACATAAGTAAAATATATTCAGAATACCCACGATCAGTCATGATAACCTGCACTGCCTCAGTTTTTCTAAATGCTTTGTGAAGAAAGAGACAGGGGAAGAAAGAGAAAGAAAAAAAAGCAGACAAGAGGGAGAGATTCTTTTTTTACCTATTTATCTTTTCGTAGTAGTAGTGATAGTAGTTAATACCCTTATAATCCTCAAGTGACCCATTGTGCTTGCTTCAGGGTCTAGAATGTAGAAAAATCTATGAGACTGTCTGGTCCATAATAAGCTAAGCAAGGAAGGAACAGATAGGTCACTGGGTCTGATATTGGGAGCCTTCAGAAGTTAAAGTAAAAGAAGAAGAGAGAGACAGACAGAGGGAGAGTAGACAATAAAGCAAAAGGATTTCTGGATTATGCAAGCAAAAGGCTGAATTGCCCAATGCTTCCAAACCCACCTCTGTCTCTCTGAGATGAGGGTTGCCAGATAAAATAGAGAATACTCAGTTAAATTTAAATTTTAGGTAAAGAGCATTTTTTTCCCTTTAAATGTGTCTCGGATATTTTGGGGGGGACATAGTTACACCAAATAATCATGGGTTATTTATCCAAAATTCAACTTTAGTTAGGCATCCTGTCGCCCCTACTGGTTGCTGTCTTATATAGATCCAGTCCAGAGAGCTTAGTGTTCTGAGATGTTTTGATATTTCAGGTCCTGTCCTTCTAGTTATGGTACTGCTAAAAGCTAATAACGATATAGAGTGGTGTAATAGTACATATATACTATGGTCTTAGTGGGTTTTTTTTCCCCCCTGCACGTGTCTTCTTTCTACTTCTGTGTCCTTTCCTCCATGTAAAATATATTATCTTGAGTTATAAAAAAGATATGGGGAGATTAAAATAGTCAAATCTTGACTTCTGAAACCCTAATGAGCTGATGGGTTAAACAATTATTTTGAGAAAAAATATGGACACATACGCAAAATTACCTGATTGAAGCAGCTGGAGAACAGAATCACAGGGAAAGCAGATATTTCTGTCCTGGCAGCCCTGGAAGGTATCTCAACACCCCCACACCATATCGGCAAATTGCAGTTATGAACCTCAAGGCACAAATGGATGCAAAGGGATAACTTTGTGGTATAACTAAGTTTAATTTCATTTGGGGGGGGCCCAGTTCACTGGGTTGGTTAATATTGTAAGCTCATCTAGTTCACAATAATTCATATGCATTTTAGGGCACTGGATTTAATTTATTTTATGAATGGTACGTAGTATATCAGCTATATAACAGCAGAATGAATGGAAACTTGTCCCAATCATCAGTACCTATTGCTATTGGCATCCCAGGTCCCCACTGATCCCTGTTTGCCCATCTCCCCCCCAAGCACAAAACTCCCAGTCTCAGCATCTGTTTACATATTCTGAGACTCCAGGTGCTTTTCTTTTCAATGCAATGCTGAAGCACTGAGGGATCCTGAGGCTGGTTTGAACCCTTGACTCAGAACGTGCCCAGGCATTTTTGATCTGTTCCTCCAGAACCACACTGAATCAGGACTCACTATGAAATTTGCTGTCTTCCCAGCTACCACCCCAAATGCAAGTCAGGGGTATTTTCTGTCCCTGGAATCTCAACCTTATCTGAGGGTTCTGCTGGGTTCTGTCTCTGAGGAGTAGATACATGCAACATGTTTTCTCGGGGATCTGCCATCCTTCAGCAATCTTAATTCCACGATTGAATTTGAGTCCTGGGGAATATTTGGCAATGTCTGGAGATACTTTCAGTTGTCAAAAGTAGACAAGTGTACTAGTTTCTAGTGTGCCGATGCCCACAATATTCTTAAACATCCTATGATGCTCAGGATGGTTCCCACCTCCTTACCGCTACCTCAAAAAAAAAGAGTGACTCATCCCAAAATTTCAGTAGTGCTGAGGTTGAAATATTCTGCTTTAAAATTGTTTGAAATGATCACACAATGCTGATGAATTCTGTGACTCCTGTAATACGCCACTCACTGCTGAAGTTTACAATCGTAAACCTCAGATGTGAGATACGATGCTATGGACCAGATACATGATACTGTTGCCAGTCAGAATCTAAAGGAAATAAATCCTTCTTCAAGGCACTTTACAATTGCCATTTTGGTTGCAATCAAAGTCACAAATGCTCCACAGGCTACAACTGTTATTTTGTTATGTAAAGAAGGTTATTACTGAACTGAAAGTAAGAAAATATGACTGGTAGATAAAACTTATTTTAATGGATGTGAGTTCACTCAGGTTTGTCTTTAATGTATGGCACTGATTAGGTAGTTTTCTACTAACATCTCAGTAATGATAGCATTAGACGCCTCTACCTCCTTACTTCAAACTAAAGTAATTCAAGTGTACAAAGCAGACGGAAGTGTTCTGATGCTAAGGTTCAGTGATAACCGGCCATTTCCTAGACCTTCCCCTAAATGTAATACAAATCCTTCAGCCCTCAATAAATGAAAGTGCCAAAAAAGAAAAAGAAAACTTACCGTGAAGAAATTTTAATGAGAACTTCCTAATGATAAGTTCTGTTACCAACATACATGTCCTCATAATAAAAATAAATAATAATAAAAATAAATTTTCTTTTTTTTTTAAGATTTTATTTATTTATTTGAGAGAGAGACAGTGAGAGAGAACATGAGCGAGGAGAAGGTCAGAGGGAGAAGCAGACTCCCCATGGAGCTGGGAGCCCGATGTGGGACTCGAACCCGGGACTCCGGGATCATGACCTGAGCCGAAGGCAGTCGTCCAACCAACTGAGCCACCCAGGCGTCCCTAAAAATAAATTTTCTGTGCACAGTTCAAGATTTTATTACTTTGTTGAATAACATTTAAATATTTTAGACTTTGTCAAATTCCCTTCATAGTCATTTATAATAATAAGAGCTGCTGTTCATATTTGGGAGAGTAATAAAAATGCATAGTTTCTATAAAATCATTTTAAGTTTTTCATATATATAAATAAATGATAAATGTATACTTTTTTTAAAAATCCCTCTGGAGGATATATATATATATATATTTCTCCAAGAAATGTATTAATGCAATTTAGTAGACTCAATTGTAAGCTTGTAAGTTTTAGTTCTTTGGACAAAACACTTTTTTTCTCTGTGCCTCAGTTTCCTGACTGGCTAAATAAAAGTAATGGCAAATGACTTTCTTTCATGGATATTTCAAAGAGCACTAAAACATTTCCAAGGGATTCAACACCACAGATTGCCATATATCCTGTTATTTAGTGACACAAGAGCCAAGATGGAAATTAGAATTAGCAGGAGCCCGGAGCTACTCCACAAAAACTTCTGACCTTGAGGTGCAAAGAAGAGTTGCGATCATTCTGTGGCATTGCCAAGGGCAAGCCTGGATGGCAGCATGGAAGTGGCAGTTCCATACAGCCTGCCCTGCTGAGACATGCATTCTAAACAAATTCTTGTGTTTGATCTGTAGATTTGGCTTCCTGGTAGAACCTCCAACATACACCATCCAACCACCAAAGGCAACTCCAAATGAGCATAAATTGAGTAAAAATTGGATGCAACTTCTGAGTCATGCTTTTATTAGTTACTTCTCAAAACCAGATTGTCATGCCTAAATATCCCCTACATAGAAATTCTAGAACCTTCTACAGATCCTCCAGCGACACCATTATCTTATTATCACCATTATCTCTTTTGTATCCCTTATCCAAGGGATACAAAAGAGTTGTGTGGTTGTTAGAGTATCTACAAACTGGTTGGTTGGCCAAGCTATTTCATGCCCCCTAAATAGTACACGTTATCCCCCTGGTAGAATGACACATAGCATCCCGTTCAGGCCTGTGTTGGAATCAAAGGGGGATTCTCCAGCTGTGGTCTAACCTCACACTCCTCATTACTTTTGTCAATGATTAATAATTAAGGCAGCTTGATCCTTGTCATTTCCCCACCCTCACCAACTCTATCCCAGCAAGAACAGAAGAGAGTCAAGTTCATTACAGAGTTTTCATAGCTGCCTCTCCTTTTGAGGGAGAATGATTTTGTCATTTTCTGAGGTCAGAGGAATTACAGAATTTCAGAGTGAGAGAACGAATCATTTTTGTTCTTACTTGACTGAAGGACAAAGCTTATGACTGTTGTTTAAAATTCTGTTGTAACCAATATATACAGCAATCTGTTTGCTACAAAAGTGCTCATTTTTCAGTTGATGGCCCATATGGTTACAGACCCCGATAAAAATAAGGGGCTAAATTGGGATTCAAATACTTTACCTTAATATTCATTAAGCTGTTCATTAGGTATTCCTATGGGTTGCCTAAAAATATAAACACCCTTACAGATAAAATTATTCCAATCCTGACGAATCCATTCACCACTGCATGTGGGAAAAATCTCCAAAACTGGGAAATAAAAGGAGCTTCATAATAAAAATACTGTTTTCGAGGCCAGAATAGTCATATTAATTATGCAACCAGCGCTACTTTGCTTAAATTACCTCAGCCTCTGCATTTGAAGAGCCTTATTAAATAGTTATGTCCCTGTATATTTAAAGAAAGAGAGTTTTATTCATTTGATTAAACTATTTTTATTGTGTAGGATTGCAGGATCATAATCCTACGTATTAAATGTCTCCTTCCATCTACCCTCTTCTTTTCTACCTCCCTAGCAAGGAAGAAAAAGAAGAAAATGAGTATTACTTTATCTACACAATCTTGCCAAGCAAAGTAAATACAAGAAATTTCTAGAGGTTCTTTTTTAAAAAAGGCAGAGAGGAGAATCAATATAAAATTGCCAACAGCTTCCTGACAAAAGTTCTTCATAAGCACTTTAGCTCCCTGTATTTGTTTAAAGCCATTCTGAATACCATCCATATTCTTCACTTGCAGTATGAATTAGTTATAACTGACAAAGTGAAGGTCTCCACTCCTCCCCAGTTCTCATCAGACATGCAAATTATACCTTCCAGACGAAGAAACTGAGGTTGCCGTTCATTCTCTTTTGCTACTTTGGTGGCTCTAAGAAATTAGTTCTCTTGCCTTGGAACAAGTTCTTTTCAAGAGAAAAGCCCCTTCAAGTCCCTATAAAGATGGTCACTCTAAAATGCATTACTTGTATTAAAAGCCAAGAATGTTAGAGACATATACAAAGCTTAGCTAACGTTCAGCTTTTTATGAATCCCTTCTTTTCTGTGGGTGTTTTGAAGCTTATTTATTACAATGTCACCAATTCCTTTCAGGAGATTCTTGAGATGGGAGTGTGAAACCCTTCCTGGCCTTTGGAGCAGGAAAGAGCTCATTAAAATGGGAGAGGAAGATGGCAGATCCTCCTTGGACCTTCCTTGATATGATCTGACAAAACGAACCATGGAGTTATGTTACAATGTGATGCCACCTACAGAGAGGCCGATATGATCTTGACTACTCCATATTGGGACACATCAGCTTGAGGCTAATGAAACTCAAAGCAATGGGGCCTATTTCTATTGAGTATTTGATTAATCATAAGGTCACATCAAAAATAATATTATTTAACCTTAGGGATAAATATTCAGGTGTTGTACAGGAGGTGTAAAAATGAACTCTGTGTATTTTTCTCTAGTGATTAAAATGTCCCGAGTCAATTCAACTCCCTCTTTTTGATAAGTTACTCAAGAGACAAAGGAGTATTTCCCTTTTTTTAGGAAAGAAAATCATAAATAAGTAGGAGGGAAATTTTAACTTAATGTTCTACTGGGGACTGACGGAGATTCAGACAATTCCACCATTGTAGAATATTAAAAATAATACTTAATATTTAGGTATGAAATATATTAGATAATTTTTTTTTTCAGAAAAGTGCCTTTGTTTTGAAAATTTAAAATGCTAATTTTAAAATCAATTTATTTAGCTTTTTTGGAGTATATGGAATGCAAACTAATTCAACATGGGAGGAAGGCTTAAAGCAGGAGTATCAATAAAGAGGTAATGGGCCGACCCACTGGTTCAGAAGGAAAACTATGTGACAGAAAATAAAGTTAGCAAATTTAGCTATTCTGGAATATTTTCTGCAAAAAAAGGTCCAAAGAACTTATAATTAACTTACATGTTTTGGGTGAAATAACCCACTTCCATATCCTTTGTCCTGTTTTTAGTGTGAGCTGTGGGAGAGACGGGATTTAGTGGAAATGGCCAGTACCTAAAGCCTCAACTCATTTTTAAAAGGATTGGTAAACTTCAGAAGTATTAGGAGCTCACAGAGATGTCAAAGGATTAAAAAATTACATGATATGGAACACTGGGATAGTTTTAAAACACTGGGATAGGTTTAAACCATTGAGACAATCCAAAGCTTCTTTTCTTTTTCAAGGGGAAAAAAAGAAGATTCAGCACCTAATCTCTTTTACCATTTACACTTGGGTTAATAGGTGATGGCCTTCTATTTGTGTGAAAATATAAATTTAAGTTTTTAAAGTTCACATGATGTGCAACTTTGTTTCCTGTACGCCTGGTATTTAAAAAGTTCATAGCTTTCTCTTCAGCCAACAGTTTAGAATATCTGTACTAAAAGCTCTCCTCAGAATATTCAATTATTAATTAATTACAATCTAGATTTTCTCACAGGTTCATTTAAGAAATTAGATATTTAAGAGTCAGTCTAATGGCTGTATTAGCTATGTATTCAACTCCATTAGTGAATTAGAGGAGACAAGTAGAAATCAAAATGTTCCTGAACCAGATTTTCTCAACTGCTACAAAAATGTTTGTCCTTATTATAAAAATGTTTCGTACATGCATTATTTATTTGAACAGCATTTGTGTCTTTGTGAAAATCAGAATTGAAGACATTAGCCATTGTGTTATCAAAGGTCTCTCAGATAACCACTACCCTCCTTACCTTGGTTAGTTTTGGGGGGAAAAAACAAGCTGTATCTTGGTAAATCAAACTCTGTGATAGAGGCCAATGTGTTCTCTTTTAACCTTGGCTTCCAAAAGAGTTACAAGCTAATTTAGTGTTTATCTGCTCATGCCCAGCACACATGTACATCCATCTTTGTTCCTTTTAATGTGTCCTTTAGGGGCGCCTGGGTGGCTCAGCTGGTTAAGCCTCTGCCTTAGATCAGGTCTTGGGATGGAGCCCAGAGCTCACATAGGGCTTCCTGCTCAGCAGAGAGTCTGTTCATCCCTCTCCCTCTGCCCATTCCCCACTGGTACTCTCTCTCTCAAAAAGTAAATAAATTCTTTTTTTAAAAGATTTTATTTATTTATTTGACAGAAGGAGACACAGCTAGAGAGGGAACACAAGCAGGGGGAGTGGGAGAGGGAAAAGCAGACTTCCTGTAGTGCAGGGATCCCGATGCAGGGATCCATCCCAGGACCCTGGGATCATGACCTGAGCCAAAGGCAGATGCTTAATGACTGAGCCACCTGGGTGCCCCTCAAATAAATAAATAAAATCTTAAAAAAAGAAAACAACAACAACAACAACAGAACACATGACCTCTAGTCTGTTTTTGAAAACCATTTGTTAAGAAATAATTTAAATACAAGAAAATGTACTCACTTTTTAATTGTACACTTTGATATTTTTGACAAATATATACAACCCTATGATCACAACCAAGACATAGAACATCAACATTTCCTAAAAAATTTGATTTGTGCACCTTTATTTTCAATTGCCCTACCCCAGGTTCAAACAATCTGTTTCCTGTCACTCAAATTTACTTTGCCCATTTTAGAATTTCATGTATTTGGAAATAAACAGGTATTTCTTTGGATCAGGCTTCTTTTGCTTAGAAACATATTTGAATAATTTCAACCATACTCCTTTCATTTTTCCAAGTGAAATGTCTCAGTAGGTAAAGAGTCCTCAGTAGGTAAAGAGTCCTTTTTTTGGTGGGGGGGGGGGGCGTTTTTTATTTTTTTTTTTTCCTTATCATTACTTTTCAGAACTCTGATATGCTAGGCACTGGTGTGTAGTTTTGTCTTTATTCTGCCTAGGTCATTGATCTTGGTTTTGTGAGTTTATAGTCTTCTTTTTAAAGGAAACTTCTAGTTATTATTTATTTAATGGTTTGGTTTGGGTTTTTTTGCTGTTTTTGTTTTTTTGGGTTTTTTTTTGTTTGTTTGTTTTGTTTTTTTTTTTTACTTTATGCTGTGAGACTCCTATTTTCTGTGTGTTATTTATCATAGCTCACTTTACAAAAGCTCTATTAAAAATTTTAAAAAAAATTTTCTCTCTCTCTGCTTGAGTTTTGCTGGGTTTTATTGTTATGGTTAAAAGTTTTCCTGTCATTTCATCGCACTCTCTAATCCGCTATTAATCCTATCTAGAAAAAAATCTTCATTTCAGATACTATAACTTTCTCCTTTAGAAAATTCATTTGCTCTGTCCCTTACCACCCTAAACAATCTACCTTGCTCTACCTTGTGTTCATGTCTTTCTTTAAATTCTTGGCAAGTTGCTTGTTTTTACACAGTAGTTTCAGCCTCCCTGCATTTCTAGGAAAGTTTCAAGAGACTAATTTTTTCTCCTGGTTGTGAGTTATATTTTCCTTTTTTTTTTTTTTTTTTATAGATCTGGCAATTTGTATTCAATTCTGAACATCGTATATGTTAAGGTGATAAGTGTCTCTGTATTGTTTTCTTCCTTCAAAGAATATTGAATTTCATTTTATCTATTAAACTACTTGAAGTTCATCTTGATTATTTTAAAATGTGTTTTTAAAATTTGTTAGAATAGAACTAAACTGTACTGTAAAGCCAGGTGTTACTACCACCATGTTACATTTCTGGGACCTCTACTGAATAAAGTTGATCGTCAAGGTCATGCCACTGTGTCTGGTCAGAACTCAAACAGTACTCAGTCCTAGATGAAGTCTGGAATTTGTTCTGCTTACAGATTGTGGTAGTTTATCTTGTCTCATGGAGTTTCCCTACATGTATGTGAATTAATATTCAGCAACAGACTCAAGGAGATCATGCAGATTTTGGGGGTACTATTTCCGTGTGGCTCCCTTGACCATCTACCAGACATCCCCATTGTATCAACCCCCGACACACTGATTTCTATCTTGTTTGTTTATTTCCAAAACATGCTTCCAGGCATAGAGTCACGGTGTTTGTAGGGCCCATCTAGGCTGTTACTCTTTTCTCAGGGGCCAAAGTCTGCTGCCCATTGATGAGTATCTGAAAACAGTTGTTGCATACATTGTCCAACTTTCTAGTTGTTTTTCAGCAAGAGGGCAAGAGGGCAACTGGGCTACTAATTAGTTTGTCATGATAGAAGTGGAAGTCAGCAGTCTGTTTTATTATTAGAATTTCTTTAGTTATGCTAACTAACCATTTAAGCCACATCATATAGTTTTGGGATACAACTATATAAAGTCTATGTAAATCCATAAAAAATATTCTGAGGAAATGGAAAAACATATTTTTGACCCAGAGACCTAAAAGCGTTTAATTATCCCTTCACTTTCATAAACTTTTTGGTGACTACTTGTGTTTTAATTCCCTTAAGAGCCCAACAGATGGACATAAAAGGAGATTCAGACTTGACAAAAAGACAATTTCTTATTTTTCAGATGAGGAAATATTAAAGGTGTATTCCATGGAACTTTAAGAGTCAGCTTCCCTTGGAGCTCTTAAGCAGGAAATAGACATCAAATGCTTTAGACACTCATTTACCCAAAAACAAGAGGGGCTTTCCAGTGCTGTGATTCTTTAATTGCAAAATATTCAACAAATGTTGAACTTTCCTGTGGTTTTAGTACCACAGAAACGGTAAAATGTTATTATTGTCAAACTTAATAAGAGAAGGCATCTTTTCAAATAAAAGTCATGAACAATATTTTAATTATGTAAATCTAAGATAATTGGAATTTACTTTCGTAAAATAATTGTATCACCTATGCTTGAGTACTCACACCCTTTCTCATACCTCTAAATAAGTCAGATATGGCCTAAAGGCAACAGGACTAAGAAGAGGGAGAGTGGCCAGAGTCTGAAAGTAGGTACTGTTGCCAAAAAAAAACCTAAGGGTCACTTCTACGAATAGAGTTTTAAGTGATATTGTTTAAAGAGTACCATCAATAGGTATACATTTTCTTTTTTTAATGGACTTATTTATCACATTATTTCAGTTGTACATGATGTCCTAGACAAATAACCTATCGTTAACATTACCCAATCTGGCAGAACAACTTGCTCAGGGTCAAGAAGGAGGTAGGTTTGGTGACATCTTCCATGGAATTCCCACAGGAAATTTCCTTTTCACAGATATTTTATGCAACACTGAAGAGGCCTACTCAGACCTCTCTGTCCACTTGCTAAATCTCTTGATAAAAATCTGGTTGAACATATGGCATTGGGGTGTCTGTGATGTTTGTACAGTTGGCTTCTTTTTGTCATTCAGAAATCAGCTTAATTCTGACTTCTCCAAAAGAGCTTTTTCAAACTGCCAAGGTAAAGTACTCATTCTATATAACATCTCTTCATTCTAACCCTCTCCCTGGAACTTACCATTATCCAATATTTTAGTTTGTTTGTTTACATCCTTCCTTCCTTATTTAGTTACGTATAGTCACCCATCCTCAGTCCCATCCTATACTCAAAAGAAATGTTCAACACTTGAAGGCAGCATCTTGTTCTGTTGTTCACTTTTGTATCTGTGACATTTATAACAGTCCCTGATAAGAATAAAGGGCTCAATGACTATTTGCTCAATTATGAAATGGATAAAGCATGGTTATCAGGGAGGTAATAGAGACGGTGAGTTCATCTCATAGACAAGAATAAAGAGGACTAGAACATGGCAGTAATCATAGTTTTTCTTTAGTTTAATTGCTACTACATGTTTTCAGTATTCATTTTATGATTGGACATGAAAATCATAACTGAAAATTAGAGTTGTTCTCATGGGTTGTTATAATATTTAAGTTTAAAATAATTAAATTAGAATGATTGGAGTAGGGAAGACTGAGTATGGGTCTTAGAAATAAGTCTATCCGGGCAATCAGGAAACAGTGTTTAGGTGATAAGTTTTCAAGAAATAAATTGTAAGTGCACAAAGCATGTGCTACTATGCTGTTCTTATACAAAGCAATGAGCAAATTGAAAACATCAAGGGCATTATGTGAGAGACATCAACATGCCCTGAGAGGCAGGCAAGGAGTTCAAGATAGCAACAAAACAAAACAAGGTTTTGGAGGAAGACAAAAGAACTAGAAAATTCCCACTTCTCAAGAACTAGGACAACTAAGTACTTCCATTTGGCTGCAAGCCCATAGCAGCTGACTCCCCCAAAGTTGAGGGAAGGCTAACAAAGTTGAGTTAGATTTTTAAAGAATAGGTTCTAGAATGAAATAAGGGTTTGCATGTTTACTTGCAAGATAATTTTGACTCACTACTTTAGTTTTCCAAACCTGAGTTTACTCATTGCTAAAATGGAATGACATCTACTTCTTTAGGTTGTTAGAAGAATTAAGTATCCTTAATTATCTTACAGGATTATTAATTGTTAATTATCCTTAAAGGACGCAGCCCAGAACGAGTGGGCTGGTGACTACTACACAAAATGTTACTCTAGTGATTATCAAGGTTCTTCCAGGCCACAGTCAGCCTCAAGGACTGAAGTAGGTTGGAGGCAGCCCATTTGTATCCTATTGGGTACCAGTGGGGAGATAAAACTGCAGAATGGGGTCTCCTCTAATATACTTTGGACTGCATCCTTATTTAAGGACTCTAGGAAGATTTTGGCTAAGACCTTCATGCTTCATGGAGAAAAGGTCCAATACAGAGTGTGAACTCATACATTAAGCTATTTCATTTTTCAATTATTGATCACTATAAAAGTTGCAAAAGGGACATGACTGAAGATCAGAATGTAAACACTATCCATTAAAATAATTTGACATAGAACGGTATTTCTACAGGTTTATTTGAAGCCAAGAATTTTAGGCATTGGCAGATCTTGGAAAGAAATCTTTTACCTATTAAGAGACATCATATAGTGGATTTTGGGCTGTTTTGGTTTAGCACCAAGATTTCATTACTCTTGGATGTGAAATACAAATAATTACCATCTTTCAAACTATTGCATAGCATTATTTCTTCTTCAGTAGCAACCGCTGAATAAAAGATAGCTCTATATAATGAAAAAATAAATTTAAACCAAAACCAGAGATAATTGAATTCTGATCAAAAGTTACTTTTTAAACAATAAGGTAGTACTCAATATTTTCCTCAGGGTATTTACGAAAACACAATTCTATATGGTGATCCAAGAAAGAATTTCAAGTTTATTGAGAATGTTCTGAGCATCACAACTTTTCACTCCAGGCAAGAAAGAGAAAGAATTACTCAGTTTTAAATAATTCTATAATTTAAAGGAGAAAAGGAATAGTAATTACCAAAATCACCTGAACATTTCTTTAAAATGTCAAAATAAACATATTTCTTGATAACATACTTTCAACAGGGCATTTTCTACTTCAAAACAAAAAACCATAAGGCACAATTAAAGAAAATGATATACTCATTAAAAGTGATGGAATAGCACTTTCCTTTTTTGTTTTGAATATGTTTTTGGCATGAATTAAGGATTCTTGATATCAGGGTTTGGGGGAAACTGTTTTGTGTGTGCAAAAGATAACATACCTACGCTGATTATCTACTTTCTCAGCTTTCAGAGCACATTATTATCGTTAAAAACACTGCCTTATATGTCTAAATTGCAGTATGGGAGTTGCTCATTAGCAAATGACTGATTTTGTTATTGTAACAATTCAGAGACAATCCAAGACATTTCTTAGAGGATGTGTCAGTTTTCTTTTAGAATGATTGAGAAGGATTGGGACACCTAAAGTCCCCTGGCCTTGAAGCCCTCCACAGTGACCTATATTTGTGAAAGGGAAGCACAGTTAGAGACACTAGTGTCTTCTCCGTGAAGACATTTTCAGTATTTCTCCAAGTGGGTGTTTCAGCAGCTGCTGATGGAAACATGAATTTTCAGACACATTCAGCAGAGAGAAATGAGATATTTTGACTGAGATATATTATCCTGTCCTGCTTTGTAGCAAAAAGGCAGTAAAGTGTTTCTGCAGGGTCAAGTAACTGAGAAGTCATCAGCTAGTGGAAGGCAAGGCATTCATGCAGCAACATAATAGAGTGGACAGAATGTGAATTAGGCAGAAGTCAAGGATTACAAAGGGGAAAAAGAAAAGCAACAGTCCACAAAACAGAAGGCCTAGGGCCCTGCGCACATGGCTCATGTTACAAAAGAAGATTTTTCTAACATAGATTCAGAACCAGCCAAAGTATACAACTATAAAGGTGTCCTGCTGGAAGAAGGCAGCTTAATTTGCTCTCCTTAGGGAGGACCTGGTGATTTCTAAATGAATTTGCAAACTGAGAAGAATGTCCTTTGGGAAGGCCTTCAGTACTTGCAAAAAAAAAATAAATAAATAAAATCTATGTTACTTCAAGGAGAGATCCTCTCTGAGACAGATACAGCTTGTCAATACATAGCTACTGGTATAAAGCACAGATCACTAGGGCAACACCCAGAAACCTGACCTGTGGGAATGTTAGTGTTCACTACAATGCAAACTCCTTCATTGGTTGTGGTTTTTGTTCCCCTTTTATTTTCCCTGGTTTCTCATTTACACAGTGAACATTTATGAGCATTTAATATATGCCAAGACCTATGCTGGGGATTCAGATTTGAAAGACAGCTCTCCCTATAGGAAATGTTGAAGAAAATGAAGCCATATTACTGTTCTCATGTAGAAAGCGCATATGTAAATTGTGACATAAGGTGTTAAAAAAAAAAAGAAAGAGGAAAAAGGAATAATGCTACTCATGGTACAGTTGTGATTCTATTGCTGATCCTGTTGCTTATGTTACTGCTCTGGTCTTAGATTATAATTTTATGGAAGGGAGCAAAATAAAGACAGGATCGTTTTTCTTTATTTTCTAAACCTTTAACACAATAAATGAGGTAGTCTGCTCTTTCATGTGGAGAAACTAAAATCTTTGGTAAAGCCCCCTTTAAAAAGAATAGCATGTATATAGCTTTTAACTTGATTTTGGTAGCATGGATCTAATTCACAAGAATATCACGAAAGTGCACAGGGAATAAACTACAGTGTTCTTTTTAGCTTTTAAAAAGACATTGCCAAGGTGATTTACATAATTGAAATTCTGTATTTATAACTACAGATGTGCCACAAAATTCAGGCGAGCAGCCAGACTGTCAAAACTCTCAGCAGTTTCATGAAAAGGAAGGTTTGCCCAAATCTTCACTGGCTCCCACATAAATAAAGCTGTTTTGGGAAACAGAGAAAAATAGATGGGAGGTCTTTACATTTTAAAGCACCTGCAAAGAAACAAAGGACTATAAAAAGGTAAATAAAAAGATGGTCAAATAGAACATGTGAAGACCAAAAAAATTTAAATAATTTACTGCTACAAGCCTTTAATATTTAGAAAGGTTGGAAGATTTTTGTGAGATATTTTGGATTGCTTTATTTAGAAATCAATTGAAGGTGTCCTTAAGAAATATAAGCTCATTAACCTGTAATAATTGGAGTTTTATTTGTGGTCTTGGCAACTTTAATGCCTACACATTATGGATGCGATTCCACACATGCAATCTTTTTAAGAAGCATATTGAAGTTCTTTCATTCACCAAGTACAAATTGATTGTGGTGTCTAAGTCCCTTTCTTTCTTTCTTTCTTTCTTTCTTTCTTTCTTTCTTTCTTTCTTTTTCCCAGTCCATTCAGTCTTCAATGCCATTTCTAAAAAAAATTAAGAGAGCTTTAAGATACAGAGTTCACTGAATTGACAGTAAAAATAATCTCTTAGAATTCTGACACACTTTTACTTTTATCTTAAATAAAAATAAGAAGAGTTTAACGTTCAGTTACATATTTTAACGATCATTTTCAATGTGCTAAGGAGTCAAATTTTTTAGTTCTTCTTTAGTATATTAAAAAGAAGAATGAAAAATAGACCAATCTTAGTAAAGTATTATTTTTCATTTCGGAAAAATAAGTCCCTATCATATGTGATATGGGGTAAGCTTTGTCTCTGATAAAAAGGCATGTTGGTGTCCTAACCCCCAAATAACTCAGAATGTGACCTTCCTTGGAAAAAGGGTTATTGCAGATGTAATTAGTTGATTTAAGAGGAGGTTGTATTGGGGTAGGATGGAATTTTAATCTACTATGACTGGTGTCTATAGAAGAGAGAAGGTGGCTTTATTAGAACAGAGAAACCTCTGTGAAGACATAGGACACGCAGACACCAGGAAAGATGGTCACGTGATGATGGAGGCAGGGAATGGAACTATGCTTCTACAAGTCAAGGAATGCATGGGATTACCAGAAGCTGGAAAATGAGAAGAAGGTTCCTCTCCTAGGGACTTTGGGGAGAGCACACACTGCCGATACCTTAATTTTGGTCTCCAAAGCTGTGAGACAATAAATTTTCATTGTTATAAGCCACCCAGTTTGAAGTCATTTTTTACAGTAACCTAGGAAACTAATACAGTGAACATGACAGGCTTTCAAATTTTATTAATATGGCCATTCAAGAAGATATTCCTTGGAGATCTGACATACCAGCCCAAGAACACACAGACAACAGGAATTTTCTCCTCAGCCATCCCTGAGCAATTATGTGACTGGGATCCCCATTAATCAAATAAGTAACTGTTTATCCTTCTTTCTTTCTTTTTTCTTTTAGAGGTAACCGTACCCATCTTTTCCTATTTTTCCTTCTTTTATCTCTCTCCATATTTTTTTCCTTATTTGCCAGTATCATTATCATCTTCGTTGTCACAGACTTGATTGAGTCTTATCTTTGTCAACACTGTGTTAATTGATAGTTCCAAAATCATACGGTCATCATGACCTTAAATAAGATGCATAACCAAATAGTAGGATGTTAATTTCCCATCCCTACCACCAAAGTATTTGTAGGTGAATTTTTAAGCATGCAAATGAGGTAAGTATAATCATTTCACTTGCTCATATTACGTTACTCTCAAATCGATAAAATTTTTCATTTTGGTAGGAAAGAAAAAAACACGTTATTTTCTTAAGCGTCTGCTACCAAAAGTTTAATATTGTACTTAATAAGCTGTTCCAATATGCCTAAACTGAAAGTCTTCATTAATCAGCTCTGTGCTTGTTGACCTCTTTCACCTGGTAAGGAGAATAAAGTTTCTCTGAGATAATTGGTGTAGTTCCAAGGGATAAAACAGCCCTACCTATTGAGGAATGCATTTGTTGATATGCAACTAAATTGCTTTAACAAAGACACCCCCAAATGAAAGGTTTTAGAAAAGCATTTTATTTTGGGGTGCCTGAGTGGCTTAGCTGGTTGAGCATCTGACTCTTGATTTTGGCTCAGGTCGTGATCTCCTGAGATCAAGCTCCACATTGGGCTCCATGCTCAGCAGGGCGTCTGCTTAAGATTCTCTCCTTCTCCTTCTGCCCCTCCCCCCACTTGCATACACTTGCTCTCTCTCCCTTTCTCTCTCTCTCTGAAATAAATAAATAAATCTTTTTTTAAAAAGCAGTTTGTTTCTCACTCATATAACTTTTGCAGTAAGTTGTGTAGATTGGCAGAAAACTGTGGTCATGCAGTCAATGAGGACTCAGGTTCTTCTCATATGTTTTGTTTTCCACCTTCTAGTGCATTGTCCTCATCTGAATGTCCAAAGCTATATTCCTTACAACAGAGAGAGGAAAAGATGTGGAGGAACATTTGTCCAATTTTCTAACATTCAGAACCAGAATTAAAACTCCTCTCTTATGCTCACATTTCCCTGCCAAAAATTTATTTATATGACTCCTATAACCCACATAACTAAATTAGCCTCAAGTGGTTCTAATATATATAGTCTTTCCCTGGGCATATATCTAGGACATATATACTTGCTACAAAGGTTACTAGCAAACTTCACAAATTTTAGCACTTATTATTTTTGTTGCATTTTATTAGATGAATCACTTCCTAATAAGTGTTTCATGCAATGTTTACATTTTGAAAATCAAATTAAATTTATATTGATTCAGGATTTTGTTAGTTGTTTTTTTATTTCTTTTTTTCCACCAGTAATTTATGATATTCCTAAGAGTGCTCTGGGGTGTCACAAAAATAGGTTTAGAAATCATTGCTCTAAAAGAATTACAATTACAGTTATGATAGACACATTCTTTCACATTGAGGCAGGAAAAGATAACAGCCATCATCCAGCCTCCTAAAACCCTCCACTATATTTGCAGAGATCTCGTCATGAAGTATTTCTCTGAGGCATCAGGCTATATGAAACCATTTTTCAGGTAAGATGAAATCACCCAAACTTTGGTCATATTAACAGCACTGAGCTACGGCAAGAAACTTAATCATCGAAGAGATTCAGTTGTGTTATTTACACTCTATTTACCAAGACAAGAATGAAGATTGTACTGTTTTGGAAAATAAAATTTAGTCTATCAGCAAGAATGAATAAACAAACAAACAACTATTTCAAGGTAACTCAACCTGAAACTTAAGTTTGTTAGCATTTCCCCTGTGGAAAATGTCCAAACATATTCTCTTGCCCTTATTCCTTCAAGTGTGAGCAGGTCAAACTTTCTCCATGGCTAGCATCTGCATTTCTTTGTTTGGATATTTTGTCTGGTTTCCTAAACCCATTCTGTCTTTAGCCAAACAAGCCCATAGGGCAGCATTCACAAATGAGTGTCCCAGCAGCCTTCCTCTGGAATAGAATAACTTCCTCGTGTTCTACGTTTTCCTCAGAGTTCCCCACAGAAGTTAACCAACTTGCTTGACAACACACCGTTCCTCTTTCCCCTCTCCCTAAACCCTTTACTGAGTGGTTATATCCTGGGATCACTTCCCAAATGACTTACATTCTAATCCTTGATTCAGGGTGGGGTTCTTAGGAATAGGTGCAAGACCAGCCCCACTCTTGAGCATTCCAGTAAATTAATGTTTGTCATTACATTCCATACAGAGATAGATCTTCCTCAGCTCTGTGTTGGCCAAGAATACCCACCATACACAATGACTTAACTGTTGAGATGGCAAAATCCTGAAGGACCATGGGTCTCACCCTGCATTCTGCTCTGTGGAACAGGAGACTGAAGCAGAGAGAGAATGTGCTTCTCTCAGGGTGGTGGAACCATATGATGAAGGACATGGGATCCAGTAATTTAGATTTCTTGGTTTGAATCTTGGCTCTACCTTTGTATTACCTCTTATTATTGGCATGTCTGTTAGCATTAGATGAATGTGGAAGTGGGAAACGTAATCCAAGGATACAAAATAAGAATGCAAATGCTCCTGAACCTCAAGTAAAATAAAACTAGTTTAACAAAAGACGCACAATTATAGAGAAATATTTGCTCTAGAGAGAGTATAGATGTCATCGATAGTAGTGTTCAAACAGAAACCTAGAAACTAGAGCATTGCATTCTGAAGAGTACAGGCTCATGAGTTAGACTACATGAGCTGAATCCTGGCTTCATATCTCATTGGCTAAGTGATCTGGGGTAATTTGCTTAAACTTTCTGTGCTTTTACATCCTCATCTGAAAAATGTGAATGATAAGACCCAGCTCAGAGTACTTTGTGAGGATTAAAAATGATAACGCATAGGAAGTAATCAGGATGAACTAAGCCCAACAAAACATTCATTTCCATTATTATTGTTGGCAATGTGGCAGTAGAGGAATAAATTTCAGGTCCCAAACTCTCCCTTTCCAGCATCACACACCATCAGTAGTGATGGAAACTCACATTTAAATCCATATCTAAGGCATAATTACCACAACAAATTAAAAACTCCCTTCTGTCTATCAGCATGGTAACAAATTAGTTCTCCTCAAACATGGTTTTTTCTTAGTTAGTATGTGACACAATACAGCATTTTTTTTCCCTTTCTTACACAGAGTAGAACAACTGTTTTGTGTGTGTTTCCCCTGCTTAATAAACTCAGCACCTTAATCTTAAATTTATACTTAATTAGGAGAATCAAAATCACAAAATCTTACACGTAATAGTAATGCACAGCCACAGTTTAAATACACTGTGTAGATTTATGATATGCTCATGGTAAAACATTTTTTCCTTAATAAAAAATGTCGATAAGCCGACAAGAAGCAGTGAGTACAGAATGAATTGGTATAGCTATATCTTTCATTCTTTAAGTGCTATCTCTGATTTCTGGATTCTCTATTGCTTATTCAATGTTCTCAGTTCCCCACATTCCTATTAGTTTTTAAAATATCGGGTTTTTTTTTGAAATTCAACTTAATGTTGTGAACATCCTTCCCAAGCAAAAGACTGCAGTTGATACTAGGGAAGTATAGAAGACTTCCACAAATTTATCTTCCATACTCTTTTAATTAGAACAGGCTCAGGAGAGAAATAAAAATAAAATTATTGACTCATTTGAAATTAAAAGATCCTCATTGTGTTGTCTTCAAGAAATGTAGCATGACTCTTGTTAAATAACGATTTTCTGATTTTAATTACATTAAATTCTGTCTTCCTAAATTCCTGCTGCCATTCTAATTAAAGGGAAATTTCTTATTTTCTGTGCAGAAGACCTGCTTTGGTGCAGTTCAACCATTTCTACATTATCTTCCAGAGGTGTTTTGTACTTTAAGGTCTGTGAAGTTCTTCTTCTTTTTTTTTTTTTTTTAAAGATTTTATTTATTTATTTGACAGACGGAGATCACAAGTAGGCAGAGAGGCAGGCAGAGAGAGAGGAGGAAGCAGTATCCCTGCTGAGCAGAGAGCCTGATGCGGGGCTTGATCCCAGAACCCTGGGATCACGACCCGAGCCGAAGGCAGAGGCTTTAACTCACTGATCCACCCAGGCGTCCCTGTGAAGTTTTTCTTTGCTGAAAGTTTAATAAAACACTTAAAAATCTCTGCAGGTGGTATATAAGATAAGGCATATATACTACTTACAGCACTTAATCCAATGGGGGGGAAAAAACATTACATTACTGAAAAGTGAACATGCAGGTTAGTGTAACCAAGTATTGAAATTTTGAGAATTCCTTGTGAACATATGCAAGATCTTTAACATTTTCTTGAAAATATACAATGTGCTATGAGGATAAACACTATCAATGGTCTGTGCAATAGCTTTTGCCCCTTTTTTCCTCACTTAGATATAATAAATTTTGTTCAATCACTTATGGGCACCCAATTTTCAAACTTGGGGATGACATTCTGCAAATGGCAGGTTGGATATCCTGCATGGCTTCATTCAATAAATATAGTTTTAGCAATTAGCATTAGCAAAATAGGTAAGTAGGAAATAGAATGAAAGGGTACAAACCAGGAAAAGAAATGGTCCTTGTTCTCAAGCAAAAGGAAGCTGAGTGAACACAACACAAGAATAATCAGAATCAGAGGTGTTTTATAGAGAGAGATAAAATAGATCGTTTAGAGTACCCAGACACAAACCTGAGCACTAAACCAGGCATTCACTCATTTATAATCAAGTACACTTTAAAAAATACTTTTTGAATACATGACATAATCAAACCATAAAATGGGTGTTGATTATACAGAAACTATTAAATTTTAATTAACATAGCAGGGATACAATACACATGGAATTATCTTAATATGACATAGCATGTGATAAGTGGCAGTTAAAAAACAGAGGTGGGGCACCTGGGTGGCTCAGTGGGTGAAGACTGCCTTCGGCTTAAGTCAGGGTCTTGGGGTTTTGGGATGGAGTCCCACATCGGGCTCTCAGCTGGGCAGGGAGCCTGCTTCCTCCTCTCTCTCTCTGCCTGCCTCTCTACCTACTTGTGATCTCTGTCTGTCAAATAAATAAATAAATAAATAATCTTTGGTTGGGGGAAACAGAGGTAAAAGTAATTTGTTTTGGGACCTTACATGGTAGAGGTTTTTCAACCTGGGAAATCCAGGAAAATTTCATGAGAAGCGTATAGTTTGAAAAATGACCAGCTAATGTTTAAATGTAATTGACCTTTTTCAATAAATAAATACGTATTTCCTACCTAATAGAAATTTAACCTAAGAATTGGTGTTACATAAAACAAAACAAAACAAAACAAAAAAGCTTTAACCATGTCCCTTATGGGCTCAACTTCAAATAGAAGAACAGAGGAGAGCAATACATACTGAATAAGGATATGACATGCTTCACAACAAAATTGAGATGTAAGTGTGACAGAATGCACTAAACACCAAGACCAACACTGCCTCCCCAAGTCCACGTGTAAGTGAATAAAAGATGGAAAGTTTGGTGGTAGGGGAAAAGAAAGAGGGTTTTTTGGTTTTGTTTTTTATGGGAGACAAGAAAATCATTAGAAATTATTATAAGAGAAGGAGATATATTTAGGGATAATTTATTTATTTATTTTTAAGATTTTATTTATTTATTTGACAGACAGAGATCACAAGTAGGCAGAGAGGCAGGCAGAGAGAGAGAGGGAGAAGCAGGCTCCCTGCTGAGCAGAGAGTCCGATGCGGGGCTCGATTCCAGGACCCTGAGATCATGACCTGAGCCGAAGGCAGAGGCTTTAACTCACTGAGCCACCCAGGTGCCCCGGGGAATAATTTTTTTTTAAAGATTTTATTTATTTATTTATTTGACACACAGAGAGAGATCACAAGTAGGCAGAGAGACAGGCAGAGAGAGAGAGGGAAGCAGGTCCCCACTGAGCAGAGAGCCCAATGTGGGGCTCAATCCCAGGACCCTGAGACCATGACCTGAGCCAAAGCCAAAGGTTAACCCACTACACTCCCCAGGTGCTCCTTAAGGATGATTTTTAAGAAATGTTAATATGTGTTGTGCAATATGTGACTCCATTCCCCCGTCTCTCTAATGAAACTTCCAAAAAAATCTACACTGCTTTTCAAAATTATTTTTAGATTTGAATTTTCTCCAGATATCATGACATGTGATGTCATGATAGACTTTAGATATGTGGTAGGTGAAGTTGTAGACTTTATGTGTACAGTCACAGTAAGGTGACAATGTCCCAGAGAGATTTCAAGTCACCACATCCAAATTTTTAGCTCTGCTTCCCATAGCTCATGCTCTTGCTGTGTTCCCCATCTCAAGCAAAGGCATTGGTGCTGAACAGATTACCCAAACTAGAAGCCTGAGCATTATCCTTGACATCTCCTTCTTCCTCACTTAACCAAATCTAAATTAGGAAAGCTGCTTCTGGATAGCTTAACTCAATTCTCCTCTGTCTGTCCCCATCCTGAGCTCATACCCCCCAACCACTTACTAAAACATTACTACATTCGCTTCTTGCCTTTAGCACCCCCAACCCCATACAACTCTCCAAGCTGTTTCCACATTGTGAGCATAGTGACGTTACTAAAACACAAATTCAAGTGAACACCACAAATTTGATTATGTCAGATTCTGAGGAACTGATGAGGAGAATAAGCAAACATCAAGGTAGAAGAAACTGGAGACTGGATAGAAAATTAGAAACAGAAAAAAAAAAAAAAAGAAAGAAAGAAAGAAACAGAAGTTTCTTAAAGAACATTGGCCCCATCTGCTTCATTTAACAGTGGAGGAGTCTGAGGCCCAATAGGTCAACAAAAGCAATTTGCCCAGCTGATAAACAGCCACAGGACAAAGGTGTTTCATTTCATATTCAGTTTTGCCCTTTCTGTATTCTATACCCCTTGATTTCTAGAACTGTGCTGTCACTCTTCTTACCCGAACCTTGAAAACAAAATTTCCACTTATTTCATAATTTTATTTTCAAATTAACAAAGGACATATAAATTTGGCTTGGGAAAAGTAATAAGCATAAGCTTGATTCAAATATTAAGTCCAGCAAATGGGCTCTTGGTACCCAGAGAGGGGAACCATGTTACACATTTTGAAAATAGTGTCAACACAAAACAATCTACTTAGTTTTGATTACATATGGATATGAACCAGCTGATGGACTTTAAGCATAATGTAACAGAAGTGGCCACAATTGAGAATAGGTTATATTAATTCTGTACAAACAATGCTGACTCTGTCTTTCCTAGAAAATGAGCTTATAGACGCTAAGGTTGTGTTTTCTGCTACCCTTTGGGTATATTATTAGAAAAGTTATAGGCGATGAGGCAGTAAACCTTGTGAAACACTGAATTTACTTATGCCCACTGCTAACATCGCCAGCATCTTTCTCTGGGAAGGTGGGCCACAAAGTACATGCTCAGTCACGGTCAAAACATTAAATAGTCTTTTAGTCACCTTATGATCAGAAAAAACGGGGGAAAAATCACATTTCATGATGTTGGAGAAGAAATGCCACAGGTCTGTTCTCCCAGGCATAGAGAAATCCAGAAAAGGAGCCAAGGTGCAAAAAGGAATAGGATTTCCCAAAAGGCAAAATGAGCTTTTTGTAAACTTTGTGTTCAAAACTCTTCTCTCAAAGGACTTGAGTCAATGTCTTATTTTATCCAAATTGGCTTTCACTTCTGCAACTATTATTAGAGTTGTTGAGTTTTGCTTGTAAGTGTTGTGGATCCTGTGGTTCCCACGTTTTGTCAAAAACAGAATCACCTGAAATATTTCTGCGGTTGAGATGTGTAATGAATTTAGCTGGCTGTTTGAACACTTCCATGAGTCTGCTAGCTTTTTGTTCTCTCTTCCTGCTGGTTCTTGTCACTCTTTTCTCCAATTCTGAACATAGTTAAGGAAAGAAAGACAAAATAAAAGTCTATTCTAAGCCAATAACACCAACCATGACTAACTATGTATTGTATTTGTAACTTTGGACAATTTTGTCATTGCCAATTCGGGGACCCACAAATTGCTGCTACCGAACAAAACAAACAAACAAAAAAATCCCTTCTATTTTATATTTTTATGGCCTAAATTCACACATGGTTATATATAATACTTGTCTTTTACTGAATGTCCTGATTTCTATTTCTTATTTATTGAATTATCTGAGAGAAAGTATGAGCAAGAGATAGAGAGCATAAGTGGGCAGGAGGGGCAAAGGGAGAGGGGCAACAGACTCCCCATTTAGTGGGGAGCCCAACATGGGGCTCAATCCCAGGACCCTGAGATCAAGACCTGAACCGAAGTCAGATGCTTAACTGACTGAGCCACCCAGGCGCCCCATGGATCTCTCTCTTTCTTTCTCTCTTTTCCTTTCTTCTAATAGGAAAAAGTGAAGAATACTAGTAAGTAAATATCAGCAATATATTTAAGAAGATGCTGTGTCTTCCTAAATCCAACCAAGATCATTCATATGAGTAGAATGATTATGGCCTGGGAATCAAACATGAATAAGACAAGGAAGAAGATCCGAAACTGTTTGCCAGGAAGTGGTTTCAAGAATGAGACAGAGAGAGGGGCACTTGGGTGGTTCAG
Source organism: Lontra canadensis (assembly GCF_010015895.1). Lineage (NCBI taxonomy): Eukaryota > Metazoa > Chordata > Mammalia > Carnivora > Mustelidae > Lontra > Lontra canadensis. The sequence goes on from NW_022631023.1 coordinate 14,425,089, forward strand.
TGGGTTAAGCCTCTGCTTTCAGCTCAGGTCATGATCTCAGGGTCCTGGGATCGAGCCCCGCATCAGACTCTCTGCTCAGCGGGGAGCCTGCTTCCCCCTCTCTCTCTGCCTGCCTCTCTGCCTACTTGTGATCTCTCTCTCTCTATCAAATAAATAAAATATTAAAAAAAAATAAAGAATGAGACAGAGAGAGAAAAGGAAAACAAAGATTGCACTGCCAGGAAGACTAACTTCATTGTTATTTTTTATTTTACTTTGAAATAATATAGGTATTTAATGCAAGCAGTTTCTGACCATACATTTTGGTTCATTTCTGAATCATATGCGTCCTCTCAATTTCCCAGAAGAGAGAGTCCTCATATCTTGTTCAGAATAGAATAAGCATTGGCAAATCAATGGATTGATGAATAAAACTGTAATTCGTGAAGAGGCACAATGTAGTTGGGAGGTAATAAGCAGAGGAAACCTACTTTGTGACTTAGAACAAAAATATTGAAGTCTCTTCATAACTCTTTCCTTTCGCATACCTTGGAAGAATATAATCTATTTTAAAATTTGTTTTAAATGATGGTTAAGGATTGTGGTGGTTCTACCTTGATTTTTTTAAAATTTTTATTTATTTTTAAAATTTCTTTTCAGTGTTCCAGAATTCATTGTTTATGCACCATACCCTGTGCTCCATGCAATATGTGCCCTCTAAAATACCTACTACCCGGCTCACCCAACGTCCCACCCCCAACTCCTCCAAAGCCCTCAGTTTGTTTCTCAAAGTCCATAGTCTCTCATGGTTCATCTCCCCCTTCCAATTTCCCCCAACTCCCTTCTCCTCTCCATCTCCCCATGTCTTCCGTGTTATTTCTTATGTTCCACAAATAAGCAAAACCATATGATAATTGACTCTCTCTGCTTGACTTATTTCACTCAGCATCATGTCTTCCTGTCCTGTCCATGTTGATACAAAAGTTGGGTGTTCATCTTTTCTGATGGAGGCATAATATTCCATAGTATATATGGACGACATCTTCCTTACCTTGATTTTAGATCACTTATGTAGGACTGAGCAGAAGGATAAAGCCACGAGCATCTCATTTCAATCCTTTGGCTCTCATCACTGAGTTGGCTGTAGAAGATGATAAATAACTCCCCTGATTCTGTGGGCTTGAGCAAAGATGTAAGTAGCAATATCAAGGTGACTCCAGAAGAGAAGAGTGAACCCACAGTGTGTCCTCACAGACTCCTTCCCCAACATCCTGGGGAGATTCTAGTCTCTCTTGCTGGCTGGGGTGCAGCAACATATCATGGAGGATTTTCTGGGGCTGTTAAGAGAGACTCTGTAAACCATATTCTGACATTCTCCACTTTTTCATGGTGTGCACCAGACAGGAACATATGGTTCCAAATGTCTGTGGCAGTTGTGTAGAGGACACAACAGAAAGAGTTGTTTATGTTGAGAGTATTAAAAGAAGGGGGAGGGATATACAGGATGCAATGAATTGGCCACTGGAGAGCAGAGCCCTTCAATACTTAAAATCGTCTATTATGGTCCTTAGAGAAGAAAAACCGAGAGAGTTAAAACATTGATAATATCTACTGCTGTGAGAGAAAAAATATTCCCATTGATTATCGTAGAACTATTCAATGACAAAAATCAATACTACTGAAGATCTTCGGTTGCTTGTCTAAGTAATTTTAATAGAATGCAGGTATTTTGTAGTAGTAATATACAAAGGGCTTTCACTTTGAGGATTTTAAAAGATAAACAGAGAATCAGTTCATAAACTGATATGGTTTCCTGTGTGAATTTGCAGCTCAATAATTTGCTGTGGTAGGAGGACATTTGTTTACCTTGCCCTGGGATAAATATCCATCGAACTGGGCTTTTATCTGTTCTTTTCTCATTATGTAGCAAGCTTTTAGAGATCATTTCATCTGCCCCAAATATAGGAGTTGCACAGAAGTAATGCATTTCTGTTTTCACTCATTTGGGATTTAGTGGCTTTTTATGACTGAGGTCACCCTACTCTCACCCTTCTATTATGCTACAGATGATTCAAAGGCAATTAGTACACAGACTTGGGGATGCTTCCAAAATTGACTGGCCCGGGATAAACTCAGGACACTTGAATCAAGTGATGTCTTACAACATGCATGACTTCCTGAATGAGGAGATACATTACCTTCCTGAGGTAGGAAAGCACTTACCATAAAGAAACAGACTCTCAAATATTGTTCTTGTGACTGGTCTAAGTTGCAGTGACCAGAACACTAAAGATAAGATTAATAGCCCAACTCTCAGAAATTATAATTATCTGAAAATTATGGGCCAGCTTTAAAAAAATTAGCAGGGTCGGTCAAACATCTAACTAGGTTGGAAAATGGCTGAGAAATATACTTCCATGTCCCCACAGAAGCAAGCAGAAACAAGAATTTAATTGTTATTAGTTAATTTGGGAAGTGATTCCAGGAAAGATCAGTATAGGGCTGGTGGTATGAGACAGGAGGGAGAAGATAAAATATGCATTACCTAGCATGTTATCACTGCAGGCACTTAGAATGGAATCCCTTTGGAGATCTTGGGGAGAAAATGTAGAAAACACCTCAGAGTTCTCCCAGTTGAGGAGGCTGCTTCCAAGGGCATTGACTCTCTGGTATTGAGCACAGGCCAATCTTCCAAAGTCAAAAAGAAAAAAACAGCCCATGGGAAGATTTGCAGCTGTTTGCAGGAAGCCCCACTCACATGCAGAAGTTACCACTGAGAGCATATGGGTGGGGTATTGAGAGCATCTGTTCCCGCAATGTACACTAAAAATTATAAAATAAGTGCTTCTGGATAAAGGTGAAGGATGGAACACAGTTCCTCCAGAAATCTCATTAAAACTGCACTACCAAGGCTGTGAGAAAATATAGCCATTGAGGAGTGGAAACCTAACAGGCCACCTTGAGAATGCTAAATCTTACATCAGAACTGCCAGAAAGGAAGTGCCAGCCTGCTCTTCAGGACAGAGAAGTCCCATGGCTCAGAGTGAATAGCCTGGTGTCTCGCTGCCCGCAGGGACCTAGGGAAAATGCAGGGCTAATGGAAACAAGATTGCTGAAACGCTCTTTCAAGAAACAGTTCCATCCATACCACAGGATAGTTTCCGATCCCCACCACCCTCACGTAAAACTGAAGACATATTCTCTGGAGAGGGTAAGACAGAGGCTCTCTAGATGTATGGATGCCAGACTGAACTAAAGTCATGAAAACAGTCTGGTTTGGGGAATTAAGTAAACACAGATGCAAACAGAGGTTAAAGCCAGCCAGCTCTTCTATCAGTGGCCACCCAGTTCATAGACAGCCAGACCCTTACTCTTAAGAGAGGGCACCAGAAGGAGGGGCACATTGGTACAGCCACTGTGGACAGTGGTATGGAGGTTTCTCAAAAAATTAAATATAGAATTACCATGTGACCCAGTAATTCCACTACTGGGTATTTACCCAAAGAATATGAAACACTAATCTGAAAAGATACATACACCCCTATGTTTATGGCAGGATTATTTACAATAGCCAATTTATGCAAGTAACCCAAGTGTCCATTGGTAGATGAATAGATAAATAAGTTATAAACAATGGAATATTACTCAGCCACAGAAAGAATGAAATCTTTCCACTTGCAACAATATGATGGATGTACAGGGTATAATGCTGACTGAAATAGGTCAGTCAGAGAAAGACAAATACCATATGATTTCACTCATATGTGGAAGTTAAGAAACAAAACAAAGAAAAAAGAGTGAAACAAAACAAAACAAAAAACCCAGACTCGTAAGTAACAGAAGACAAACAGATGTTTACCATCTGTGGGTGGTGGGAATGAATAAAATAGATGAAGGAGATTAAAAGTATACTTATCATGATGACCACTGAGTAATAAATAGAATTATTGAATCACCATATTGTACATCTGAAACTAATAGAATACTGTGCATTAATTATATTGAAATTTTTAAAATGTAATTTAATTTAAAGAAAAGTCTACCAGAAAAAGTCTTCTCTTGGGAATGTAATCAATTCAAGAGAAAACTCTTAAATATACTCCTAGATTCTTAAATATACTGACAGCCTCTGATGTCATGCTGTGTTTTTCTTTAGCAAAGTTTAGAATCCATAAGCCTTGCCTAGTTTTACTCAGAGGTTGCAACCAGCATTCTGTTCCCCTACCTAAAATATGAACAGACAACAAAGGGTCATAGGAAATTTGAGAAAGTTTCCACCATGGACTAAAAAACACAGAATAAAAAAGTATCTTGAAAGTAAGAGAGATTATTTAGGGGATATAATTTTCCAAGAATACCTTCAAGGGGTTAAAAAAGATAGTGCACCTATGAAACAAAACTCTTTTTTAAAAAAATTCAGAGTAAAATATCACTTATAATATAAAAACATAATAGTATAAATAAAAAATCATAAAAGGATTAAAAATCAAGTTGAGAAAATGTCCCAGAAGGATGTACAAATTGACAAAGAGATGCACTAATGTAACAGGTACAATATCTGAATAAATTGAATTTTAGAAATAAAGATCTTGCAAGTACTTCTACTAAAAGTTACTTGAGTATGTACTGAGGAAAATGAAGAAAGAAGAAGAGAAATAGAAACGGAGACAGAGAGATATAAAAAAGGGATAAGAAGAAAAGGAGGAGGATCAGGAATAGATAGTATTCAAAGTTAAACTAAAACAAAAACACCAGAGATGAAATATAGAAAAAAGGAAAAGAATTTCCAAGATGAGGATGAAGGTGGTAGTCCAACCAGGAGGGACACTGACCTGCACATTGACGGCTACCAGTCCTGATGAAAGTAGTGTTAATTCAAAAAATGGACATGTAGAGGCCTGTCACTATCATCTCTTTTGATATTCTGTCATTCTTTTTATTTCACATAAAAGAGCTTCCTGACCATTTATTCTACCAAAATGAGAGAATAAACCAAGGACCACATGTATGTAGTGAAGAACTTGGCCTTGCCTAAAGAGAGGTCTGGCCTTTGCCCTGGGCTTAGAGAGGGAGTCTATGTTATATCTGACAAGCATGTCTTTAGTTAGGGAAGAAACTGTCCATACCTGATAATCTTAGGATCAAGGCTGGCCGTGGCAGAAAGACCAACCATATGATTTAGGGTAAAGAGTTTGGCTTACATGGTATCTCTTGATCTGGGGAGTAATCAACCATCTGGATAATCAACCAATCCAAAAATCATGCCTGTGTAATAAAGTCTCAACAAAAACTCCAGAGCTCAAGAGAGTTTGCTTGATTGGAAATATTCCATACATATTGTCACATGATGATGGCAGGAGAAAAACACATCCTAACTCCATGGGGAGAGGACAACAGAAGCAATGCATTTGGAACCCTCCCAGACTCTGCCTTATGTGTCTCTTTTTTGTCTGATTTTAATCTATATCCTTTTCCTATAATACTCATAACCATGAGTAGAATAGCTTTTAGTCAAGTTTTGTGAGTCTTTCTAACAAGTACTTGAGCTCAGGGGTGATTTGGGGAATCCCTCAAATCTACAGTTGGTGTCAGAAGTGAGGAATGTCTTGGGGACTGTATCCTTAAACCTAACAATTTGGCTAAGTCCAAGCACATGAACTCCAGAGAACAGAAAATGCATCCCAGGAAAGGAAAAATGGGAATAACTTAGATTTCCTTCCTAGACAGGGAGGAAAACTGCCAAAATGACAGCCGCATTGAAGGCCAAGACAGCCCAGAATGAAGAGCAGGAAAATGGAGGTTTCCATGGGAGATGTCTTCAAGGGAACATAAAGAAGTACAAGAACATTTGTGAAGATTGGATAGGAGGCTATTGGGATCTCTGTAAAGGAGATAATACAAAGAAATCAAGACTACTAAAAAACAACAACAATAACAAGACAAATAGGAAAAACAAAGAGTAAGAGGAAAATGTAATTGCAGCTCACTATAGTGCTCAACTGTGCAGAGTTGAATATAAACCCCAAATTGAATCTAAAATCTTAGTACAATAAGAAGAGGAGAAGGGGAAGCCAATGGGATGATGGTATTAAAGAGTGAACATTTTACACACTATGACAGGATGATAGATCACACTTCAAACTGTTGAAGCCAGCGAGAACTAGGTGTGTATAATAGGTAGAAATATGGGATGAACAAATGTTGAACAAAACAACTGAACAAGTTGGAGAGGAGGAGCTTGAAAAGCTGTTGTATTGTTTTTATTTAGTACTATCTAGCTTTTCAAATTATATATGTGTATTCATTTGATAAATAAAAATAATAGTCTAAAAATACATGACACTTGTAGGAGGAGATTATGAGGAGAGAAATTAAGCCAAGATGTAGTAATTAGAAACTTGGTTTAATTTATATGATTTAAATATAAAGAAGCTTAGTGTGTTTTGTTGGCAGGAGACATGAACTGGAAATCTGTTAAGGAAGGGTGGGCTGAATAAAAGTTGGAATGTTATAATAGTTATGAGCCCCAATTCAACTATTTAAAAGCAATCACTAGCTCTCTAACCTAGGTTCTTAAGATTTCTGTGCAAGTATTCAATCATTTCAAAACAGATAATTTGAGTCTATGAGATTACTGAAAATAATGATTATTAAAACACAATGCAGGTGCCTGGGTGGCTCAGTCAGTTAAGCATCCGACTCTTGATTTTGGCTCAGGTCATGATCTCGGGGTCCTAAGATCAAGCCCCATGTTGGGCTCCATGCTCACCAGGGGGTCTCCCCCTACTCGCTCTTTCTGTCTCTCTCAAATAACTAAAGAAATCTTTTAAAAAAACATAATACAAAACCAAACCAAGCAAATTTTGCACACATGAGTTACATGCATAAGATATGACATTTTAAAAAAGATTTTATTTACGTATTAGACAGACAGAGATCACACGTAGGCAGAGAGGAAGGCAGAGGGTAGGGGAAGCAGGGTCCCCACTGAGCAGAGAGCCCGAGGTGGGGGTCGATCCCAGGACCCTGAGATCATGACCTGAGCCGATGGCAGAAGCCTTAACCCACTGAGCCACCCAGGCGCCCCAAGATACAACATTTTTATACTTCCTTTCCTGAACTGAGATTTCTTGTCATGTCTTATAGACCTCTTTACCTCCCCAGCAGTCAAAACCAATCTATAAACAATAAATGAGCTTTAATTATGTATCAAGAATTGGAGAAGGTTCTGAATGTACCCAGAACCCCAACACTGTAGGCATAGATCCTGCACTTCTGGTGCTTGTAATCTGTAAGAGGAGGGAAACATAAACAGATGAGTAATAGTTAAAATGTGTGACAAATGGGGCGCCTGGGTGGCTCAGTGGGTTAAAGCTTCTGCCTTCGGCTCAGGTCATGATCTCAGGGTCCTGGGATGGAGCCCTGCCTCGGGCTCTCTGCTCAGCGGGGAGCCTGCTTCTCCCTCTCTCTCTCTGCCTGCCTCTCTGCCTACTTGTGATCTCTGTCTGTCAAATAAATAAATGAAAATCTTTTTTTTTTTTAAAAAAAGAGGAATTTAGCTTATTATTCAGTTCAATCTTACAAATATGCACTTATGAATTGTAGGTTGTATGGCTTATGAGATATCATTCATTCATTCATTCATTCAACAAACATTTATCAAGTTCCCCCTAAATGCCAGGCAAGTGAGTAAAAAGAGTAGTGTGCCATCATTGAGTTTATACTAAAGTAAGCAAATAATTAGTTGATCATAACCACAAGGGAACTAAGCCGGCCATTGTGAGGGAAATTAATGGGAGCAGTTGATTAAGATTCAGATGAGCAGAATGGATAGAAAGAGGTCAATGTGGGGAGATGGACAGTGAAGAGTGTACTATAAGAGACCTGAGGGAGTACTGTGGTGATTTGGATAAGAGCAGTGGTTCTCAACCTGGGATGGCTTTGTACTTCAGAGGACATTTGACAATGTCTGCAGATATTTTTTGTTTGTTACAATTTGGGAGCAAGGTACTACTGACATCTAGTGGATAGAGTCCAGGGAAGTTGGTAAACATCCTACAATGCTCAGGACAGCCTCCTGTGAGGAATGATTTTCTCGACCAAATATCACAAGTTTTGAGGCTGAGGAACCCCACGCTAGTATGGTAGTCATGGAGCTACAGAGAAAAAGAATAAAGGGATATTTTGAAGTTAAAAGCAATACTGTTTGAAAATGGACTGAATATAGGGGGAAAAGTAAAGGAAAAATCAGGGATGGTATCCTGAGTTTCCAGTTTTAATAGCTGGATGGAAGGGGCTAGGCATATTGAAATGAGAATATTTGGAAGGGGATTTGGGAAGGGGGAAATGCTGTGGCACAGAATCAAGAGTTTGACATGTTGGGTCAGAAATAGTCATTAGAATCAGCAGTGTGAATCTAGAGTTCAGAGGCAAAATCTGAGCATGAGATAAAATTTGGGAATTCTTGGCTTAAAGGCATTTAACATTGTAGAAATAAATTATGTTGCCTAGGAAAAAACGAATAGACAAAGAAGTAGCCTTAAATGAGGATTTTATCCTGAATCAGCTATGCATTCCTACCAGGCTTTAAAAGCCACTTGATCTTTTGCTCTCGGTGCCCTGGGTAACATTATAAGTATACTCAAGTATACTCACCACATTCTGAAAACACAGTTTTCATCTGGGTTCCTTAGTTTATTTTAAGCTATTTTTCTCTGTATCTAGTTATCTTTTTTGTATCTAATTATCTTCTAAAAATTAAGCAATTTTAAATGGATTAGTATCTAAGTATGTCATCAGCTCTCATAGGGAGCACAATGCTGCATGCTATTCTACTACTTTCTTATTAACCACACTAGTAACTTAAGCTTGAGGTCTGGGGCCTGGAGAAAAGACGGTATATATTCAACTGGACATTTTTATTTTTAAGAGGACACTATAAAAATGTGAATCAAAAGTGATTATCATAGTCATTTTGGGCAAAAAATAACTAAATGCATATATACACAAAATACAGTCCTTCCAAAAAGCACAAAACAAATTAACAGCAGCTGCTGATCACTCATGAGTAACTCAACACCATGAGCCTATGTACATGAGCAATGAAGGGAAGCATTTTAACAAGGAAATAAATTTCAGGTTTAAGCTTTATAGAATTTTACAAATGGTACAGAAAAGTAAGTTAAGTGTGATGGTATCCTTTAAAAAAAAAAACCTGCTTTAGGAAATGCAATCTTTCTAAGATCTCTACCAATCAAAAAGGAACTGTAATAAAAATAGTAAAAGTAATAAAATTTCCTTAAATTGTATTGAATCAAGTACTATGACTATCTGATTAATTAAATCAATATTAACTAATTTCCCATTGGACAATGTATTCTAATCTCTACTATATGAGGCATATTTAAACTAAAAATACATGCATAGATACATTTAACCAAAAAAGTAATTACCACAAATGAACTAATTATACTGAGTAACAAGATCCTTGGAAAAAACATTATATGTAGTAGTTAATATAATCCTCCAGTGGACCCATTATGTTATTATTATTCTTTGTTTTCCAGATGAGGATATCAAGTCTTAGAGAGTGTGTTAGTCAGTGTGAAATAGGTCATCCTCAGTAACAAACAGACCTCAAAACACAACATTGATATTGTTACTGGTTTGTTGCTCTGACAACTATTCAGAGCAGCTCCTTTCCATAAAGTGACTCTGGGATCCAGGCTGATTTCATTTTGTCCTCTAGAAACTGACTTCCAGAGTTATTCTGCCAGGAGAAGACTATGCTGAAGGGCCATATGAGATCTTCCACTGCCTTCCTTTTCACCCCAAAATGGCACATATCACTTCCACTCATATTTTGTCAGCTACCAATTGTCACGTGATTACACCTAACTGAAAAGGTACAGACTTTAATGTGCCTGGGAAGAAGAAAATGGATATAGATAAGCACTAGCAAGCTCTATCCCAAGGAAATTACATAACTTAACCAAGGCTACAAATCTAGAATTAGGTAAAAACCAGGATTCAAACACTATTAGTTCCAAAGCTGACCTAATTCTAGACTTTAGGTTCTCAAGATCTAGGGATGCAGTCTTTACTATCTATTGACCCTGGATGTAGCAAGAAAACAACAACAACAAAGTCCTCTATCTTTATATTTATTTTCACACTAAGTAATCACAAATAAATACCCATTTTTCAGCTTTGAAGCATCAGTCCTTTATCAAGTCCTTCCTAAAGTCCTATAATGAAGTTAAATTTCTCCTTTTATTCATGCACAAAGTACCATTTTCTTTTCTCGTAACTCATTACACTTCCTCACTATCTTTGAGTATCATCATAGTAGCAGCCGTATTCTGACTGTTGTCTCCAAGGGCTTGGCACAATGCCTCCCACAAAGTAGGTGCTTAATATGCACTGAACGAACCAGTGAGTGATTGAGTGAATGGAGTGTCTGACTCCTTTCTGAAGCAGGCATACCATTGTTTGACACTTTCCTGGCTTAGCAATGCTCCCACCCACACACACAAAAACTGGGTGAAATATGCTCATCTTACAACTTCCATCCAATCTTCTTATTTTTCTTATTTCTTTTCACTTAACTAAGACTACTTTCTTTTAACATAAGAATTCTTCAAATATCTGAAGATAACCAGCATACGTTCCTAATTCTTCTTGGTTTTATAAATCCACGCATAAGATGATATCCTAAATCTAGACCAATCCTTCTTCTTCTCTATGAATGTGTTCTGCTTTGGCAACTCTCACCCCGTAGTATCCAGAACTAGGCCCACCACTTGAGGTATGAACTGATCACCTTCCAGTGGTGGGGTTATAATCTCCCTTGGAAGACAGGTGGTGCATTTTTGCCCAGAGAGGGTCTTCAGTAAAAAGTAGTTTCTGGCACCACATACAAGGTACTCAGGTATTTGGTGAATTAATGAATGAATGAATGAGTGAATCTTAAGATACATTAGATTTGTTTTGTACTTCCTTCTTACTCTAGGCTGGTATATACGTCTGTAGACATGTTCTTCAAGTAGATTGACTCAGGTTAGGTCAGTTTTCCAAAATCCATACTTAGGGAAAAAAAAATATATCTATGAATGTTAGTGCACAGCTAGCAACCATTTATATAGAACATTTCCCAGGAAGCTCTAAGGAAATTAAGACAAAATGATCAAATGCTGATGATTTCCCTACGGAACTGTCCTTGTCCTTCTACTGAGAAATAGTCTCCAAACCTACATAGCTAAAATAGCCTGTCTTCCAGCATTCAAACGTGACAGTCAAAAGAAATCAAGAAAAAGAGTGGCGCTGGAAGCTGCCCCTTTCCCAGTTCTGCATCTGTAAATGGAAGCAATTTTACAAGAGAATATCTCGGGATCTGACTAGAAAAGAAGCCACTCTAATATTAGAGTACTGGAGGTTTATCATTCTCCTCTTCCTTTTCATCCTTGACAGAGTTAAAAACAGGAGCTCTGCTATTCTCCGAAATGCTGGCATCCAGGAAGGAGATTCTCCATCTAGTGATGAGAAGTGTAGTAGTTGCTCATCTCCACGAACCCCTAACAGGGACACAGGGACAGTACCAATGAGGCCCCTTGTCACTCACAGCCCACAGAGGAGACTGCCTCCGTTCCGACCAGTAGATAAGATTTTCTCGGTCTCGAGTATGCAACACTCCATCGACTTTCCAGCAGCGCAGCGCAAAGTTGAGGGAAAGGGGGAATGTGCGTGCATGTGTGCGTGTGTGAGTGTCTGGATCAGTGGTGTTGGGGCGGGCAGTAAATCAAGGGTGGGGCCAGAGAAGGAGGGGTGGTTTGGAAAGCAAGGATTGAGAGAGGCTAGAGCGTGGCTCCGCTCCCAGTTAACCTGCAGGCGCCCATCCTGCTCACTCAGAGCCCCTGCACCAACTCACCCAGTACCCTTTCTCCTTCCTCTTCCTTCTTTCCCCTTAACCCCCCCTTCTCTCACTGACCCCTCCACCTGCCCCCCACTTTCCATCTGACCAGAGGACGAATGAGGAAGACGTGCCCGCAAATTGGGGCAGCAACTTTCCTCAGCTGGTCTCTTGGCTCCGGGAGCAGGAGCGCGCTGATCCTCCGCGGTCTGCGGCCCATGGAGGAGGAGGAGGAGGAGCAGTGATGGGCTAGCGGCAGAAGCGAGGAGCCCGGAGCCAGCCCAGCGCCGCCAGCCAGCTCCTTGTCCCCACGCCCGCTCCCTCGATCTCTCTCCGCCGGGAGCGTGCAGGGTGCCGACGCCGAGCCTCCCGGGGAGGATGAGGCAGGGAGCCGGCCCGAGCGGGCTGCATCTCGCGGGCGTGCGGCCGCGGCTGGGTCTCGGCAGGAATTAAGAAGCTGGGAAGATGGAGCGCCGCGCACTCGTCGCCCAGCCTGGGCTCTGGACCAGAGACGCCAGCTGGGCACTCGTCTATTTCCTCTGCTACGTCCTCCCCCAGACCGCCCCGCAAGTACTCAGGATCGGTGAGTGAGCCCGGGGAGAGCGCTCCGGGCTGCCGGATCGCGGGACCTGGCCGCTCCCCGCTGCCGGCGCGAACGTGGCGGGTCCCGGGGAGGCAGCGCGCGCCGGCGCAAGGGCAGAGCCAGGGGGTGGCGAGGGCAGCGCGCACAGGAGGCTCCGAGAAAGGGAAGCCGCGTCACCGCTGCCCTCCTGGCGAGTGCCGGGCTTCCCCGAGAGGGACGGTTGGCGGGTTTTTCAATACGGGCTCTACGAACGCGGGCAGGAGTGCAGGGGGCCAAGCTCGCCCGCGCGGGCACCCTACTCCAGGCGCGGGGTCGCGCGGCTGCAGCCAGTTGCTTTGGGCGCGGAGATGCGCTCTCTGGGCGTCTGGATGGACGTCGGAAGTCCAGATGCGCCCCGAGATCCCAGGCAACCCGGGTTCCTGGTACTCGCAGGCATGTCCAGATGTCAAGAGTAAAATTCGGGGAACACAGGGATTTCCCCGAATCTGGTAACCCCAGCCTCTAAGTTTTTATCCCCAAGTTGGGTTCTTCTACATGGAGCCTCCAAAATTTGGAGGATTCCTCCAGAGTGGGGCAGAGGCCGGCTCTGACTCTGGCTGAGAGTTTAAGGAGTAGAGTGGAAAGTCAGTCAGTACCAAGAGCAGGTACCTAAGTGTGCCACTTGATCCCTGATCTACCACGCCTGCCTGCCACTAAGAATGACCCAGTATCCATCAAGATAACTCCCTGGAAGACTCTGGACTTCTTTCTCAGGTGGGATAAAAAAGGACTGGAAGCCTGAATGTAGGAACTCTGAGGCAGCCTAAAGAGAGCAAAAGGCAAGGACAATAGAAGAGTTGGGGAAGGGGGTACTTTGCTAGTGTGTGGTCATAGACCTACATGCACAGCACCCACCACCATGGTTTAGTGGAGGCACTGAACAATTTCTAGGCTGTTGGGGGAGGGGTGTGTTCAAAAAGCTCTTTGCCTTCTTCCTTCCATACTAAACCCAATTTCTATTCCCTTGGTCTCAGTTTGTCCTCACCCTTCCCCAACCAACTGTGCTTCTTAGGGACACAAAGAGAGAGACACAGGTGAGGCTCAGATACCACCCCATGGGTATCCCAGCTTCTCCAGTCTCCCACTTGAGGTAGCAAGAGTGAGGTCCTGAGCTTTAAGGTCTTCTAATTCATACCCTTTCCAGGAACCCACAGAAAGTGCCCAGAGCATTGTAAGCCCTCACCAAGTGATGCCCCTGAGCAGCTGAAATTTCTCACTTTACTGATTCTGACCCGCAGTTAGCAAATCTCTTTCCAAAGATTCAGAAACTAGTTCTTGTCACTCAACATCAGTATTAAAGAAAAAAAAATTAGAAGTTACTACTTTGAAATGCATTTTCTTTAGGCATGTGGGATCTAATTTTCAAGAAAAGAAAAGATACTGAATGCTAATTTTTACTGCAGATATATTTTTCTAGATTATGGATAATGATAATGTGAATTTTTGGATAATTCAGACTGTCCATTAAAAGAGTTCCAAAGTATTCCTTTCACTCACACACACACATACACACACACACACACAAATACCACTCAAAACCAAAATATCCTTCACCTTAGATATGTTCTAACCTTAACATTTTGATTTTTTTTTTCCTGGATGAAATCAGCCCTTCATGATCCAATAACAAATTCCTTTGAACAACACTAAATAAGTGATGAACGTGTGTTACAATTTCCAACGCTTATTAACTTAATTGGTGTTTTGCTTATACCTTATATATTTTAAAAGAGACAAATCTAGATGTACTAGAACAGGTTATGTCAGTTAATAGCCCTCTTTCCTGTATAACAAACTTAAGATAGCATTTTCCTCCCCTGAATTCCCCATATCTAAAGGAATTTCCAGAAGGAGTGGAAGAGGATGTTTTAAAACATACTTGTTCACAGATATGAGTATTTATCCAAGCAATTATACTCATCCATTTAAATGTGGTTTTCAGAGTGAAAACATCCCAACATGATTCACTGACCTTAAAATATATGGTACAAGATAATGAGATTTCTTTTTTCTAAATGGGAGCTGAAATGCATAAAGTAAAATTGCATGGCCTGATGCTGTTTATGTGCAGTGCAGATGTCCTAACTCCTTCTGGCTCAGAGTGACCTGTGTTGGCAGGAGCACTACCCTGTATGTACCTCAGGATGATGCTTACTTTTAAACAGACATTTCAGCACCATGGAAACCAGCCTTAACTCAGAGGAAACCTACCTTTTTACAGGGAGTTTCTTATGTCAGCCGAGTCCAGTACTGAATACAAAATATTAAAGGAGTTAGGGACTAAGCAAGTGTGTGCAGTCTGTGTGTCTATGAGTGTGTGCACGTGTGTATGTGTGTGTGTAGGGAAGGAAAGAGAAAAATTGAAATGCATTTTTTTTCATCTCTCTTTTTTTCCCTTTCCCACAAACCATGAACTCTCTAGCCAACCAACCAGAAATAGGGGCTTTTGATTATTGACTCCCATATTTTCTAGTAACTTAAAATATCTAAAGCATAGCATTAATCTTAGGCACTTTGCACTATGTTTATATGAAAAGACACTTGAATGCTTGAATGAATTATTTAGCAGTCTACTTGCTTGTGAGTGTCTGCTTAAACCTGAGCTATTGAGGAACGTGAACGAAAGGTAAAATATTTAAGATAAATTCATGTGTGCTAGTATTGGAGAGGTCATTTAGTTTGTACATTTGCCTGCTTCTCACACATATTGTGCGTATCTGTTGAAAAGTTTAACCAACTTCACACAACAGTTAGGGACATGAAGGGAGTCCCATAGGATGGAGGTGCTCTAAATGTTACCACTGCACTCCAGAGGTTTCCCAGCACCCTGCATGGAAGAGAAATATGGCTAGCTGCTGGGAATTCCCTAGGGAATGCTGGGTCTTCCCTTCTTCTCTATATACTCCAGTGTACCTTAAAAACCAGCTAATCTCCACTCTCCTAACACCACACACACACACACACACACACACACACACACACACTTGAGCTTCAGGGTCACCTGGCCAGCCAACCTATAACTAATAGTCACAGCAGGGTCTAGGTGACCTGAGTAGATAATAACACACCTCCATTAGTAGAAATAAGAAAAGAAATGGAAAGGAAAGGAGAAAAGAAAGGAAAGGAAAGGAGAAAAGAAAAGAAAAAGGGAAAAAGAAAAGAAAAACAATGCCATGTGCATATGTAATTTCTGGGACAGATTTATCCTATTTCTAATAATAATCATAACAGAAAGATATATTTACATACTACATTTTTACATATCATCTTAATATACACAGTCATAGACGTGGTGGTAAAAGAATAGAGTTAAGAGGTAAGTGTTGGGAGCGAGGCTTTCTGACACATGATTTGTTGTCACAAAGCACAGGTTTGGGTCCCCTTTCCAAGACTTACTAGATAGGTCAGCAGAGAGTTACTCAGTTTCACCGAGCCTTCATTTTGCATCTGAAAAATCCAACTAAAACAATTGCAACCTCACAGTGACATTGGTAAAAGTACATGAAATAGAATATGAAAGTACTTGGAGCAGTATTTGGATACATTAGTTGCATTGTAATCATTTTATTGTTTTGTTTTCACTTTTTTTTATTATTTACATTTTATTCCTGAGCAGAGACTCAGCAGTAAATGTGGGATATTTCTGTTACACATTTAATATTTCTGAACCCAAATCTCTTCTGCTGTGAATTAGCTGTAATGATATTTGCCTTTCCTATTTCACAGGGGGAGGATCAAATAAATAATTTTTAGGACTTGCAAACAAACCATTAAAAAATGTATTACTACTATGCAATTAAATATAGCATATAAAGAGAAATATTGTGGAAATTTATATGGATAGTATGGAAAGTTAAATGACAATATAGTTGTCCAAATGCTCTTATTTCCTTAAGAGAGATCCAAATGGATTTTATTTTAATTATCAAGTTGGCCATAACATCATCTTTTAATATTTGATGTCAAAGATCCCCAAAGTTCCAAAATATGTTGCCTACATATTTGTTTGTATTTTTGCTTCCATGTACAAAAACTCACAACTTTATTCTTTAGAAACCATGTTCTTTCATCATTTTAATATTCATTCTTCACTCAACAGCTTTTTACTACGTGCTTACTTCCCAACTATGAGACAGAAATAATTCTAGATGCAAGACATACAACAATGGGGGTGCCTGGGTGGTTCAGTGGGTTAAACCTCTGCCTTAGGCTCAGGTCATGATCTCAGGGTCCTGGGATTGAGCCCTGCACCAGGCTCTCGGCTCAGCAGGGAGCCCGCTTCCCCCCCTCTCTCTCTGCCTGCCTCTCTGCCTACTTGTGATCTCTCTCTCTGTCAAATAAATAAATAAAAATCTTAAAAAAAAAAGACATACAACAATGAATGAAACAGACAAACACATCTGACCTGTTAGGCTTATATTCTGGTGGTGTGCACTATATATAACCACTGAAGTATTTCATCAGGCCCAATACAGACATTTGATTTTTTCATTCCAAATGTTATCCTCAGAGAGTTTTCAGTTCATTTCTGCCATTGACTTATGACATCAGTGGCATAGTCTACATGGAATAAGTTCAAGTCTCCAAATGCACAGAAGACAGAGAGAGTGGGTTCATTCTGCCATACCTGGAGCAGAAACTCTTACCTTTGTTTGGGGAGATCTGTGCAGCCTCAGGTAGATTTTACCCAGACAGAGCAGGGTGGTGTTGGTGTTACCATCAACTTGAGAATGCCATTAGTCCTTGAAAAATCTGAGAGAGAAACTGTCTTTTAGCATGATGGAAAGAGAGTACCTGGATAATGGGAACATATTTCTGCAAATGAGCAGCTCTTTTACCATATTACCTTCCCTGCATAATTCATCTTTTTCTTTTATATTAATTTTACAAGCCCAATGTTTATACTATGTTAAACGTCAACTGAGGCTACATTTCCTATGGGAAATGGTTTCTAATTTCCAGTTTTCAGTGAAAACACCATGACTTGGTAGCTTTGCCTAAGTTCAAGTGCTGGTTAGTAGAAATGCCAGAACTTGAAACTAGTTTTCTGCTCTCAAGTTTCAAGCTACTTGCGTTAAAGTATGTGGTGTTGTGTATGGATTTAGCTATGCAGTTACATAACTATTTAAGCTGAAATCAAATATAAGAGAGATGAAATGTTGCTCTTAGGGATTCAGGGATAACCACATAAATCAAAGTTAAAGTAATTTATATTTGAGTATATTTTAGGCAATTAGCAAAAAGGAAATATGGTATTATTATTTGATTCTCCATAATTTCACTTTATGAGGGAATTAAGGAAGGCAATCCAGTTAGAGGGGAAAGTCTTGCTCCTGAATGCCTAGCAAACATACCATTTTTAATGAAATCCTACACTGGATTGGACCAGTTTTGAGGGAGAACTGATGGAGATAGTCTGATGGTGGTAATTTTCCATAGCCTCTCAATCCTCTTCCATTGTTCCACTGATAATTAACTGTATAAGCTAGGAAATATCATCTATGTCCTAAAATTTTCCAGAAGTTATGTCTCCTAGAAGAAGGAGTGAAGGAGAACTCCAGGTAGAAGGGGATTCTCTTTTCTACCTGACTTTTCCTAATTGGTTGACTTTGAAAAGATTGCTAATATGTGTTGTTTGGGGACTGTGTGTGTGTGTTGTTGTTGTTGTTGTCAGTTAGAGAAGAAGTAGTCACAAACTCATGGGTTTGTTGCAAAGATGAAATGTGGCATCATATGTAAAATGAGGGTCATGTGGTAGAGTTGACCAGGGTACCTCCCTCTCTCTCTCCCTGTGAATGAACAGGGCAGTTTTGTGCTCTAGAATAATTTATTTGTGTGGCTAACTAAGTGTGGAGAAATGCTGTCACTTAGAGATTCATGAGGTGGGTTTGCGTATTAAAGGCTCTTTGGGATTCTGCACGAAGAAACCTGTTTCTTTTTCTAAATCCAGTATTTCCTACATTTCGTTATCAGAGGACTCTTACTTGAATCACAACCACTAATGTCTCACCAACTCTTGCTCCTTAGAACATGTCTCAGGAAACACTGGCCAATAAAATCACTGAAGTTTAAAACTTCCACACATCAGAACTCACATGACCACACATCCTACTACTTTTTCAGTCTAACCAAAATTCTGTCCACTCTACCTCAGAACTTTTTAATAAAGCTTTAGGAGTACAATTGACCTTTGAACAACACAGAGGTTAGGGGCACCAACCCCTGTGCAATTGAAACTCCTCATGTAACTTTTGACTCCCCCAAAAATTTCACTGCTAGTTGCTTACTTATTAATAACACAAACTGTTGATGAGCTTAGATTTTGTAGGTATATGTATTATATACTGTATCCATAAAATAAAGAAAGCTAGCAAAAAGAAGATGTTAAGAAAATCATAAGGAAGAGAAAGTACATTTAGGGTACTGTGCTGTATTTATCAAAAAAAAAAAAAATCTGCATGTAAGTGGACCCATGCAGTTCAAACCCCTGTTGTTCAAGGATCAACTGTACATTTAAATGTTTGGATACTTTTTGTTCTCTGTTTTATTAAAAACATTTTAAATACCACATTACCTATGCTGAAAGGTATATTATTTTTATTATTGTGAAATGTGATATGGGGATATTTTCCTAAATTTTTTTCTCTAGACTTGCTTTTTAACATGATTTTTTTATTAACATATAATGTATTATTTGTTCCAAGGGTACAGGTCTGTGAATCATCAGGCTTACATATTTCACAACACTCAACATAGCACATACCCTCCCCAATGTCCATAACCCAATCACTCTCTCCCTACCCCCTCCACTCCCAGCAATCCTCAGCTTGTTTCATGAGATTAAGAGTCTCTTGTGGTTTGTCTCCCTCCTGATCCCATCTTGTTTTATTTATTCCCTCTCTACTCCCCACAACCCCTCTCCCTGCCTCTCAAATTCCTCATATCAGAGAGATCATGTGATAATTGTGTTTCTCTGATTGACTGCTATAAACATTCAGGTGCACATGCCCCTTCGGATCACTACATTTGTATCTTTAGGGTAAATACCGGTGCAATTGCTGGCTTATAGGGTAGCTCTATTTTCATCTTTTTGAGGAACCTCCATACTGTTTTCCAGAGTGGCTGCACCAACTTGCATTCCCACCAACAGTGTAGGAGGGTTCCCCTTTCTCCACATCCTCATCAACATCTGTCATTGTTAATTAATTTTAGCCACTCTGACTAGTGTGAGGTGGTATCTTATTGTGGTTTTGATTTGTATTTCCCTACCAGTCTCCCTTTTAAAAGAGTTGAAGCGAGGGGGCAGATATTTTCCCCAGAAGCCTCCAGAATTCTTGTCAATGTCTCTACTGACCAGACTTGCTCATGTTCTCATTCTTAAGCTGAGTATTGACAAGCAAGAGGAGATCATCCCAGCTTTCCAAAGAAGCACATGGTCATATGGAAGATGTTGGGTTGTTGAAGATGGATGTTCTGTAAATAAGAAAGAGTAGGCTGATCATTTGTTGAGTGAGCACAATATTAGACATGAAGAATAGAAAGAAAACAGGGGATAAGCTTCAAGCAGTGAAATTTGACCATCTGACTTCTAAAAGGTGTATGTCATTCATCCAATATGTCTGGTGGACCAGAGACACTTGGCCTCCTTACTGACTTGTCCACTATTCCAAACTTCCATCAGCCTTACTATACTTCATTCTACCTCACTTTGTTTGTACTATATTGCTGTGACTTCTTTGTTTGCTTTAATTTATGCCTTATCTCTCCAATTACATCTTCAGCCTCCTAAGCTCAAAGCATTATCTTCCTTGTCCTTCCCTTTTCCTTCTTCACTCTCTTTTACCTGAGCCTCCCCTTCTTAATATTTCTTATAGGCCATTTGTTTATTTTTATATCTTAAGATTCTGACGGATATTAGGGCTCTGGATACCGTTCTCAAAGAATGGGAGTAAGTCCTTCCCTATGTGCCTATTCTGTGTTCAGCACAGTGTCAGGTTCATTGTAGGTTCTCAGTTGCTTGTTGAAGACTGCATAAATGAAAGAAGCTGGAGAGTAGTGCTGGAGCACCAAGCTTAGTGGTGCCCCTAGGATGCGACAATGAAAGAGGCTGCTTATTTACTTTTCTAGTGAGTCCACATTTTAGTATTTTATGGTCTAAAATTATTATGAAAATATATCTTTATCTAAACTAAAGCACTCTTTACTATGAAATATACAACCCTGGTATCTTAGTTATCCTGGTTTTCAATAGTCTTCAGAGAACTGTTCTTGTCACCAAAGGACAGGGCATGACAGCAATACAGGACTACTCTTTCCCTCTCTGCGGTATGTGCCTTATCGGTTTCCTATCTTATTTTTTTTCTTTTTAAAAATTAATATATAATGTATTATTTGCCCCAGGGGTACAGGTCTTGAATCATCAGGCTTACATATTTCACAGCACTCACCATAGCACATACCCTCTCCAATGTCCATAACCCAGCCACCCTAGCCCTAACCCCCAACCAACAGCAACCCTCTGTTTCATGAGATTAAGAGTCTCTTATGGTTTGTCTCCCTCTCGATCTCATCTTGTTTCATTTATTCTTTTCCTACCCCCCAAACCCCCCATGTTGCCTCTTAACTTCCTCATATCAGGGAGATCATATGATAATTGTGTTTCTCTGATTGACTTATTTCACTCAGCATAATACCTTCTAGTTCCATCCATTGCAAATGGCAAGGTTTTGTTCCTTTTGGTGGCTGCATAGTATTCCATTATAGCTCACATTTTCTTTATCCATTCATCTGTTGATGGACACCTAGGTTCTTTCCACAGTTTGGCTATCATAGACATTGTTGCTATAAACATTCAGGTGCACATGTCCCTTTGGATCACTACATTTGTATCTTTAGGGTAAATACCCAGTAGTGCGATTGCTTTCTCATAGGGTAGCTCTATTTTCAATGTTTTGAGGAACCACCATACTGTTTTCCAGAGTGGCTGCACCAGCTTGCATTTCCACCAACAGTGTAGGAGTGTTCCCTTTCTCCACATCCTTACCAACATCTGTCATTTCCTGTCTTGTTAATTTTAGCCATTCTGACTGGTGTAAGATGGTATCTCATTGTGGTTTGATTTGTATTTCCCTGAAGCCGAGTGATGTTGAGTACATTTTCATGTGTCCATTAGCCATCTGGATATCTTATTTGCAGAAATGTCTGTTAATGTCTTCTTCCCATTTCTTTATTGAATTATTTGTTATTTGGGTGTTGAGTTTAATAAGTTCTTTATAGACTTTGGATACTAGCCCTTTATCTGATATGTCATTTGTGAATATCTTCTCCCATTCTATCTGTTGTCTTTTGGTTTTGTTGACTCCTTTGTTGTACAAAGGCTTTTGATCTTGGTGAAATCCCAATAGTTCATTTTTGCCCTTGCTTCCCTTGCCTTTGGTGACATTGCTAGGAAGAAGTTGTTGAGGCTGAGGTTGAAGAGGTTGCTGTCTGTGTTCCCCTCAAGGATTTGGATGGATTCCTGTCACACATTGTTGTCTTTCATCCATTTTGAGTCTATTTTTGTGTGTGATGTAAGAAAACGGTCCAGTTTCTTCTTTCTGCATGTGGCTGTCCAATTTTCCCAACACCATCCGTTAAAGAGACTGTTTTTTGGGTTTTTTCTCCCCCATTGGACATTATTTCTGACATTGCTTTGTCGAAGATTAGTTGACCATAGAGTTGAGGGTCTATTTCTGGGCTCTCTATTCTGTTCCAATGATCTATGTGTCTGTTTTTGTGCCAGTTCCATTCTGTCTTGATTATTACAGCATTGTAATAGAGCTTGAAGTCTGAAATTGTGATGCCTCCAACTTTGGTTTTCTTTTTCAACATTCCTCTGACTGTTCAGTGTCTTTTCTGGTTCCATATAAATTTTAAGAGTATTTTTCCCATTTCTTTGAAAAAAATTTATGGTTATTTTGATAGGGAATATGTTAAATGTATAGATTGCTTTAGGTAGCATAGACATTTTCACAATATTTGTTCTTCCAATCCACGAGCATGGAATGTTTTTCCATTTCTTTGTGTCTTCCTCAATTTCTTTCATGAGTAATTTATAGTTTTCTGAGTACAAATTCTTTGCCTCTTTGGTTAGGTTTATCCCTAGGTATCTTAAGGTTTGGGGTGCAATTGTAAATGGGATCAACTCCTTAATTTCTCTTTCTTCTCTCTTGCTGTTAGTGTATAGAAATGAAACTGATCTTTGTGCATTGATTTTATGTTCTGTCACTACTGAATTCTTCTGTGAGTTCTAGCAGTTTTGGAGTGGAGTCTTTTGGGTTTTCCACATAAAGTATCATATCATCTGCAAAGAGTGAGAGTTTGACCTCTTCTTTGCCTATTAGCATGCCTTTTATTTCTTTTTGTTGTTTGATTGCTGAGGCTAGGTCTTCTAGTACTATGTTGAATAACAGTGGTGATAGTGGAGATCCTCCCATGCTCCTGTCCTTAGGGGAAAAGCTCTCAGTTTTTTCCCATTGAGAATGATATTCACTGTGGGTTTTCATAGATGGTTTTGATGATATTGAGGTATGTACCCTATATCCCTACACTCTGAAGAGTTTTGATCTAGAAAGGATGCTGTACTTTGTCAAATGCTTTTTTAGCATCTATTGAGAGTATCATATGGTTCTTGTTCTGTCTTTTATTAATGTATTGTAACACATTGATTGATTTGTGGATGTTGAACCAACCTTGCAGCCCAGGAATAAATCCCACTTGCTCATGGTGAATAATCCTTTCAGTGTACTGTTGGATCCTATTGGCTAGTATTTTGGTGAGAATTTTGCATCCATGTTCATCAAGGATATTAGTCTGTAATTCTCGTTTTTGATAGGGTCTTTGCCTGGTTTTGGGTTTTGGGATCAAGGTATTGCTGACCTCATAAAATGAGTTTGGAAGTTTTCCTTCCATTTCTATTTTTTGGAACTGTTTCAGGAGAACAGGTATTAGTTCTTCTCTAAATGTTTGGTAGAATTCCCCTGGGAATTCTTGTTTGTTCGGAGATTTTTGATGATGACTTCAATCTCCTTACTGGTTATGGGTCTGTTCAGGTTTCCTATTTCTTCCTGGTTCAGTTTTGGTAGTTTATGTGTGTGTAGGATTGCATCCATTTCTTCTAGATTGTCAACTTTGCTGACGTATAGTTCCTCATGATATGTTCTTATAATTGTTTGTATTTCCTTGGTGTTGGTTGTGATCTCTCCTTTCATTCATGATTTATTAATTTGGGTTCTTTCTCTTTCCTTATTCATAAGTCTGGCTAGAGGTTTATCAATCTCATTAATTCTTTCAAAGAACCAACTCCTAGCTTCTTTGATTTGTTCTACTATTCTTTTGGTTTCTATTTTTTTGATTTCTGCTCTGATCTTTATTATTTATTTTCTCCTGCTGGGTTTAGGCTTTCTTTGCTGTTCTTTCTCCAGATCTTTTAGGTGTAGGTTAGGTTGTGTACTTGAGAACTTTCTTGTTTCTTGAGGAAGTCTTGTTATATACTTTCCTCTCAGGAACGCCTTTGTTGTGTCCCAAAGATTTTGAACAGCTGGCTGTGTTTTCTTTTCATTTGTTTCCACGATTTTTTTTTAATTCTTCTTTAATTTCCTGGTTGACCCATTCATTCTTTAGTAGGATGCTCTTAATCTCCATGTATTTGAGTTCTTTCCAACTTTCCTCTTGTGATTGAGCTCTAGTTTCAGTGCATTGAGGTCTGAATATATGCAGGGAATGATCCCAATCTTTTGGTACCTGTTAAGACCTGATTTGTGACAGAGAATGTGATCTATTTTGGAAAATGTTCCATGTCGACTACAGAAAAATGTGTATTCTGTTGCTTTAGGATAGAATGTTTTGAGTATATCTGTGATGTCCATCTGGTCCAGTGGGATCATTTAAAGCCTTTATTTCCTTGTTGATCTTTTGCTTAGATGATCTGTTCCATTTCAGTGAGGGATATGTTAAAGTCCCCTACTATTATTGTATTATTGTCAATGTGTTTCTTTGAATTTGTTATTAATTGGTTTATATAGTTGGCTGCTCCCATGTTAGGGGCACAGATATTTAAAATTGTTAGATCTTCTTGTTGGACAGAATATATATACTGAGTATAATATACTGTCCTTCCTCATCTTTTATTATAGTCTTCGGCTTTAAATCTAGTTTATCTTATATAAGGATTGCCACCCCAGCTTTCTTTTGATGTCCATTAGCACGGTAAATTGTTTTCCAACCCCTCACTTTAAATCTGAAGGTGTCTTTGGGTCTAAAATGAGTTTATTGTAGACTGCATATTGATGGGTCTTTTTTCTTTATCCATTCTGATACCCTGTGTCTTTTGATTGGGGCATTTAGCCCATTTACATTCAGGTAACTATTGAAAGATATGAATTGAGTGCCATTGTATTCCCTGTAAGGTGACTGTTACTGTATATTGTCTCTGTTCCTTTCTGGTCTGTTACTTTTAGGTTCTTTCTTTGCTTAGAGGAGCCCTTTCAATATTTCCTATAGGGCTGGTTTTGGTGCTTGCAAATTCTTTTAATTTTTGTTTGTCCTGGAAGCTTTTAATCTCTCCTTCTATTCTCAATGAGAGCGTAACTGGATATAATATTCTTGGCTGCATATTTTTCCTGTTTAGTGCTCTGAATATATCATGCCAGTCCTTTCTGGCTTGCCAGGTCTCTGTGGCTAGGTCTGCTACCAATCTTTCTACCATTGTGTGTTACAGACCTCTTGTCCAGAGCTACTTTCAGGATTTTCTTTTTGTTATTAAGACTTGTAAGTTTTACTATTAAATGATGGGGTGTGGACCTATTTTTATTAATTTTGAGGAGGTTCTATGTGCCTCCTGGATTTTGATGCTTGTTCCCTTCACCAAATTAGGGCAATTCTCTGCTATAATTTGCTCCAACATACCTTCTGTCCCCCTCTCTCTTTCTTCGTCTTCTGGGATCCCAATTATTCTAATATTGTTTTGTCTTATGGTATCACTTATCTCTTGAATTCCCTTGTGATCCAGTAGTTGTTTGTCTTCTTTTGCTCAGCTTCTTTATTCTCTGCCATTTGGCCTTCTATATCATGAATTCTCTCTTCTGCCTCATTTATCCTAGCAGTATTATCCATTTTTTATTGCACCTCATCATTATTAATAGTCAATTTTTATTGCACCTCATTAATAGTTTTTATTTTTTTTATTTCAACTTGGTTAGATTTTAGTTCTTTTATTTCTACAGAAAGGGATTTTATTTCTCCAGAAAGAGATTCTCTAATATCTTCCATGCTTTTAAAAGTCCAGCTAGCACCTTGATAATCATCATTCTGAACTCTAGTTCTGATATATTACTAATGTCCATATTGATTAGGCCCCTGGCTTCGGTACTGCCTCTTGGTGTTTTGTTTTGTTTTGTTTTGTTTTGTTTTGGTGAGTTTTTCTGCCTCATCCTTTTATCCAGATAGAATAGATGAATGAGAGAACAAAATACTAAAAGTGTGGCAAAGACCCCAGTAAAATATATGCTAACAAAATCAGAAGAAACCCAAAACTGGGGGAGAAGAAAGGGCTAAATAAATTAAATAAATAAATAAATAAATAATAAAAATATATATTAGACTGGTGACTAGAACAGAGCCATCTACTTGATTTTGAGTGTATTCTAGTGTCTTAGAAGAAACTACCTCTCAAAATTTTAAGAAACAAACTTCTATATATACAAACATAAGGGTAAGCATGATGAAGGGATGGAAGGTAACTGTAAAGATGAAAACTTAAAAAAAATTCTAAAAAAGGAATTGATAAGATAAGAAGTTTGTTGGAAAAAGAAAGAAAAAAAAAAGAGGAGAGAATATGATCACTAGAACAAAGCCACGCACTAATTTAGGGTATATTTTGATCTATTAGAAGAAATTGTATCCCAAATTAAAAAAAAAAAACTATATGTATACAAAAAGTAAGGTTTAATGCAATGAAGGGATAAATATGACTATAAGAATGAAACTTTAAAAAGATTTTTTTAAAAACGTATTGATAAAGGGTGCCTGGGTGGCTCAGTGGGTTAAACCTCTGCCTTTGGCTCAGGTCATTATCCCAGCATCCTGGGATCGAGCCCCACATCGGGCTCCCTGATTGGCGGGAAGCCTGCTTCTCCCTCTTGCACTCCTCCTGCTTGTATTCCCTCTCTTGCTGTGTCTCTCTCTGTCAAATAAATAAATAAAATCTTTAAATAAATAAATAAATAAATAAAAAGGTATTGATAAGAAAATATAGTTTAAAGACATTAAAACAAGAAAATAGAAAAGAGGAAAAGTTAATATAACAGATAAGGAAAAAAACTTAAAAAATTAACTTTGAAATACTAAAGGATCATGGGGAATAAGCCAAGAATTCTATGTGTTGTTTTCCCCTAGCTCTGGAGTTCTGCAGTTCTGATTGGTGAACTCGGTCTTGGCTGAATGTTCTTGCTGATCTTCTGGGGGAGGGGCCTCTTGCAGTGATTCTCAAATGACTTTGTCTGAGGCAGAATTACACCCCCCTTGCCAGGGGCCAGGTTAAGTAATTTTCTGGGTGTGCTCTTGGTAGTTTTTGTTCCCTTAATGCTTTCTGTAGAACTTTGGAGGATGGGAATGAGGATGGTGGCCTCCAAATCTCCAGCTGGAGTTTCTGAGAGCTCAGGGCCCCACTCCTCAGTGCACCCTCAGGGAAAGCAGTCAATCCCTCCCATCTCTCTGGTCTCCCACCAGACTCCGTGCTCACCTGGCCTTTGACCGAGTGTTTCTATCTCTGGCACACAGCCCCATTTGGAGTTTCCAAACCCAGAAGATTTCTGCAGTGCACTCCTGCTTCTCTCCTGTTGGAGGAAGGAGGGGGTCTCTCTGGATCTGCTACTTGTGGGGTCCCTGCTCAATGAGCAGTGGCCTGACTGTGCCTCAGATCACATTTTAAGGTAACCTTGTGCTGAGAGCCCACTGCTCAACTGTATCTCTGCTGCTGGCTTCCCCGCTCTGATACCTGGGAGCTCTGCCACACTCAGACATCCCTAGTCTTTCTGTGACCTTGCCAGTCCTGAGACCACATTGTCTCTGTGAGGGCTCCAGCCCCAGCTTAGCCTATGGAGTGATGTCCTTCAGTAGAGCAGACTTTTAAAATTTCTGATTTTGTGTATCACTGCTCTCTGACTTACCAGGAGGTGGCCCCTCCCCCCACGGTCTATCTTCCCCTGGCTTCGGATTCATTTCTCCGCATGTCCTACCTTCTGGAAAGTGGTCTATTTTCTGTTCCTAGAAGTGCTCCTCTTCTTCTCTTCTATCTCCTGTTGAGTTTGTAGGTGTTCAGAATGGTTTGATAACTATCTAGCTGAACACTTGGGACCTGATGATATTTCAGTCTCCTACTCCTCTGCTATCTTGCTTCTTCACATGATTTTAAATGGAAAAATCATATTAGATTTGTAATATATTTTCCAAGAATATAATCTGTAATAAGCTATAAGGCTATCTATATTTAAAGTTCAACCTCCTTATTTCTTTTTAAAGGCATATCTGATTTTTTCAAAGATCAATTTTCATGGAAAAATGAAAACATTTAAAATAAAAAGAAATGTATACAAGCTACATAAACTTCATGAGTTTGTCTTTATTTGCTGCTGAGATCAAGTTGTCACATCAAATAGGAAAAAACTATAATCTTATTACATCAACATTATAGTATTAGTAATAATAAGCCAAATGTAAAGACTGGTTTATTCTGGAGGAGAAAACAAGAAAAGAAAAAACAATAAAGAGGTAAAAATATTTATTTTGTATTTATATTGTTTGTGAACTACTAAAAAAAAAATAATAAAAATCTTTAGATAACTTCCCCAAGTCACTTAAATGATACTTCATTCTTTTTGTTCATATTAAAAGTTTAAGATTTTTTAAGCATGTAATTTTGTTTAATGCTGTGTTAACATGTTCATTAAATACAAAGTAAGATTAATTACAAAGTGAAATTAAGAAGCAAGGACATTGACTAATTGAAGAGTAAACTC
The DNA here is from genome assembly GCF_010015895.1 of Lontra canadensis. Classification (NCBI taxonomy): domain Eukaryota; kingdom Metazoa; phylum Chordata; class Mammalia; order Carnivora; family Mustelidae; genus Lontra; species Lontra canadensis. The sequence continues at coordinate 14,453,653 of NW_022631023.1, forward strand.
CACTGACCACAAATCAATCTCACAGAAGCACCCTACAATTGTGAAAACACTTTCATTTCGCTTTCTAAATCCTTTCAGAATATTCCTTGGTGAATATATTTGAAAAATAATCCTATTTTATGTCTTCTGCTGAATTACTAGTTTAGTGCTATCCTGACTTAGGAAAACAAAACACAAAATACAACAAGACACAAAAGTCTATTAATGCTCTTTAAAATTTCTGCTGAAGGATATTCCAAAAAGAGCTCAACAACACAGATTTTTATACGAGAACTGTATATGTCTTTTTATTTCATATAAATCTATAATGATTCCTATTATCATCAGTTATCATTTTGGAGACTTGCAATTCATTACTACTTACTTTTTTCTTTTAAAAAGCACAAAGGAATTTAACAAAATGCATTGCTTATTACAATGAATAGGTCCAAGATTATAGACTATGCTAAGACTTATTTGATTGATTGAAACAAACCATAAATGTGTTACTGTACACATAATGTACATGTCCCAGCTTAGAGGCCCTAGAAACAGTGATATCTCCATAGCAATGAGCACACCTGTGCCCCAGGTACACCTGGAGAAATAGACAATTTGGGGACTTTAGAAGAAATACACAAGATGATCCTGGACCATCTTGTACCATCAGAAATTTAAGGGAGTGCTCCAAAATAATCCCATTAATGGAAATATGCTAAAGAGACACAGACACCAGGTATCTGGCTCCCAATGGCCAAAACTGCTTTAATTTGAACAGTAAAATTTTAAAAAGTAGTACTGGATTATAACCCAAAGTATAAAATAAATACACATGAGTCCATACTAGTGTAGATAAATGATTAATACATACATAAATAAGTAAATACATAAATAAGTAAGAAAGCAAATGGGCAAGAAGAGACATATCTCCCAAGCAGAAAAGCTGGATGACCAAGGTCAGCATCATCAGAGATAAATCATGTTGACAGCATCTACCTTTTAGGTGATGGGATGCAAATGCACTTAATCTACCTGGTTTTTCTCCCCACTCTAATCGTGAGAAGAACATCAGACAAAAAACAGTAGAGGAGCATTCTACAAAATACCTGCCCAATACTTGTCAATGGCCAAGGTCATAAATAACAAAGAAAGTCTCAGAAACTGTCACAGCCTAAAGAAGCCTATGGAGACTGACAAATAACTATAATGCAGTGTTCTGAGTGGGATCCTGAAATGGGAAAAAAAGGACTTTAGGTAAAAACTAAGGGCATTTGAGTAAATATGGATATTACTTATAATAGTGTATCAGTTTTGCTTCATTAACTTTAGCAAATGCATCATACTTATGTAAAGGTATTAACAGGGAAAATTGGAAGTGGAATGGATGAGAATTCTGTAAAACCCTCACAAGTTTTATGTAAATCTAAAACTGTTTTAAAAAACAAAGAAATAAGGCTATTACACGGGGCTCCTGGATGGCTTAGTGGGCTCAGGTCATGATCTCAGGGTCCTGGGATAGAGCCCCGCAACAGGCTCTCTGCTCAGTAGGGAGCCTGCTCCCCCCGACCCCCGATGCCTGCCTCTCTGCCTACTTGTGTTCTCTCTCTCTCTGTGTCAAATAAATAAAATCTTTAAAAAAAAGAAAGAAAGAAAGAAAGAAAGAAAGAAAGAAAGAAAGAAAGAAAGAAAGTCTATTACAAAAAAAGCCCCACAAAACTCAATCCATACCAAGCTTTCTTCTGCTACTATTCCTACCTATTCTGCAGTACATAAAGATCTGTAACTAATTGTATTGGGGCACACAGAAAAACTATTATCAATTCCATATAACAACTACATAAAAATTTTTCTAGAATATCTTTAAAATAAAGACAACGGCATGTAATGTTGGAAAAATCATGAAAAATAAACTGTATATAAAATTTGTTATTGATAAAATATAGTGAGTTTATAGAAAATCAGACATTAGCTGTTTCTAACTATTAGCATCTAGGTTTTCAACTTTTCCATGCCTTTTGTACTTAATTAAACATAATTTAATTTTGGATATTGATTCAAGCAGTGTAACATACTCTGTTAGAGGCATTAAATGCTAATGTCTTTGAGTTAATACTCATAGCAAACTATTTGTGTGGATGACTTTTCTTAGCAAAATTACCTAAATATGCCCTTAAAAAATCAATACTTAATTTTCAGAACCAATAAAATACTTCATAATTCAAATTGTAGAAAGGATGGTGAAAATCAAGAGGGTTTTTTTGTTTGTTTTTTGTTTTTTTTTTTTTTTTCATTATGATGACTCAATGGCAACTTTTAAGGGCTTTTGTTTTGTCTTGTTTTTGTTTTTGTTTCTGTTTGAATTAAAACTTCTAAAAATTTCTAAGATGTTGGATTACCTACTTTGGCAATCCATAAACAGAAGTTGAATTCCAGTTACCTGCCTATGTTTATAATGTACAAGATGTTATTGTACTTCATCTTCTAAAAATGAATTAGTCAGATAGAGCCATCTTTTAAGTCTAAAGGCAATATTTGCCTTTTGAATTCTGGGTAGTGTGTGTTTCTTTTGTTCTCGGTATATACGTGATCCCTAAGGCTGTATCTATACATGTTTAGTGAATTGGCAAGAGCTGTTATTAGCAATTGTGAATCATTTAGATGTTCAACAGAAGGGAATGGTTAAGAAAAGAAAAGAATAAACTCAAGAAAGAAAAGATCTACTAAATAGAATTTTGTGATGAAATTCATGTGTTAAAACCAGAAAATGCTTAGGAAATTGTATAGACCATAGTTCAGAGTTTTCTGTTCTTTGGATTGAGAATGTATATAATTCATTCTTGTTTATAGATCAGAACTATAAGAGGATAAATGTGGAAAAGGGAAGCCCATTTATTATGCTAAGATGATGATTTTTTTCTTTCACTTTGATTCTTATTAATGTTCTTTGCCCAATTTAAAAATGATTGGTGAAAGTTACCACTCTGTAGTTTCTAGATTAATCTAGCTGTCTTTTGCATGCAGTTTGGCGCAGTGAAAAGTGCACTGAAATGAGAATATTTCTAGCCCCGGTGATTCTTAGCGTGACCATGCCACATAACCTTTTAGTAAATCTGTTGACCTTGTCTCTCAGAGGGAAGTTGGCGGTGAATAGGTGTCTGGGTGCACAGGCTAACCTTTTCCAGATCCGTATTCCCTCTCTAGTGTTGGATCTGCGTATTGTCCTTGGTTTGAACTGAGATGCTGCATGAAGACATACAACTCCATGATGCTTAGCATTTACAGCCACAGCATCACCTGTGTACAAATGGAACTTTGTTCATATCCCTGAAATTAAACTTAACTATGCCCACAAGCCCTTTTTTCCAATGGGACTACATCAAAGTCCTCACTTGTAATTTAAAATGTAAATTTTTAGGAATCTATTTTCTTCCTTCCCCCCTATAGTGATCAAAGACTCCTCCCTTGAAGGGAGAGGCATTTGCTGTCATTCCTCCAGGACATCCACTGTGGCGTAGCTTGTCCTGTCTGATCCTGGGTATTGGTTTCTAACTCCATGGCATCTGTTGCTTACACCCAACTGGGGAGCCCCCCTTGGATTAGTTCAGGGCTGATGACCCTTTGAGACTGCTCTCTCAAGTAGGCTATTTTCCCAGATGTCATCAAGGAGGAATCCCCCACAACAGCAAATTACCTTCCAGCCTATTTTCACCTTGGTCCCTTTCTGTTTAAGCTCACAAAGCCTTTTCTTCGTTCTTCTTCATGTACCTTGAGGGAACACTATGTACTGTGGTGCTGTCCTCTCCCACAGTATACCATGGTACATGCAAAAGTTCTCCCCAGATCAAAGGGGCTCTACTGTTCTCCCACTCCCAGACTGCAGGAAGGAGAAACAGAGAGCTGGATTCTCAGTGTCTCACGTTTACCTGAGCTCTGAGCTTCAGCTTGTAAACACAATGATGGTATTAAAATGAAGCTTTTAAAATTAGGAGAAATTTTCTTTTAAAATTAAGAAGCAACTTTAAAAACAAACTTCTGAAATTTCAGTTTTCTGGCTTTTGCAGTGGAAAACCTAGGTTTTTAATACTCATATCTCTCCCCCCATATATAATTATTATGTATTATATCATAATTATATTATATAATTAGTGTATGTATAGTATATGCATGTTATTAAATATACACATCACAATATATAATGCTATATATATAGTAGATATGCTACTTAATATAGATATATTCATATATAAATATATATATTAAAAGTCCAATTTGTTTTTGTTTTTCCCATTCATTCTACATAGGAAAAAAAGGTCACATGTAAAGATATTACTGCATTTTTAATAACTAGGGAAGAGCAATGTGGATAAATACTCTGTCAGTGACTGGGGTTGTGGGAGGTGGGGGAAGGGTGGAAAGGAGGAAGGAGGGACACAGGGAATGCCTAGATCATGACAATATGTTGCGTCTCCAAAACGTTCTCAGGCTACAATCTTTTTTGAAATGAACACTCTGTGGCTATTGAAAATACCTCTGTTGGTCACATTGAACAGCAAAGTACACACTCCATAACCTAGGATCCAATTAACATGAAAGGGTTTATCATATTTTAGCTACACCTGTAGAGCATTTGTCAGAAAATAGTATTAAACTACGAAATAAATATCTTAAAGAGAAATTATAGTTTAACAGAATATACCAAAAAATGTGCTGTAAATTATTGTGCATTATTTGTTTAATATATGCAGTATACTTTTCTAGAAATTATAACTAAGTGGTGAGGAGAAAGAAGTGGGACCAAAAGTCCCTTTGAACAAGCTACAGAATGCATATCAATACAAAAAATAGAGACATACTTTTCGTGTAGCTTATATACAAATAAAAAATCATATCAATAATTACATAAATGGTGTTTAAGACTAGGTAGGACATTCAAAGACCTTAATATCCAACTTTCTAATGGATAAATAAGAACACTGAGGCCCCAAAACTAAACTGAAAGAGGGATTAGAAGCTGGGCCACAATTCCTTTTTTTAAAGATTTGTTTATTTATTTCAGAAAAAATGAGTGGCGGCAGGAGGGGCAGAGAGAGAGAGTGAATCTCAAGCAGTTTCTCTAAGGAGCATGGACCCCGACTCAGGGCTGGATCTCACTCCACTGAGATCGTGACCTGAAATGAAATCAAGAGTTCCACGCTTAACCGCCTGAGCCACCCAGAAGCCCTGAGCCACAATTCTTAATTTACATCTCAGTGTTACTTCCTTACAATTTTTTTTCTCATACAACTCATTTGAGGATTCTTAAAAATCCATATTTGAATGAATGAGAGGTTGTAATCAGGTAATAAAATCCATACCAGTGTCAGAATACAAAGATCACAGAATTAATCAGTGTGGTTACTTTCAATCTGGATGCTCTTTTTAGAATGTCTTTAAAAAGAGTAGACAAAATAAATGGAGATGAAGTACAGTCTAAGTGGTGATAATTATTGAAATATTAAAATCCAAGGAGAGTCTGACATCTGGTGAAACTTCCAAAAAATGTGTTAAACTGCACATATTTTGAAATTGTTTTTGAGCTTTGGGTTATGTAGGCATTTTTGGTCAACTCATCTTCCAGTTACTTGAATGTGTAGAAATTTCTTCATCTGCAAGGACTCTTAGAAAAATGATTAAAATAGCAATTACGAATGAGTGGGCTAAAGCCTAGCAATTTAGAATGATTAGTGTGTACTAACATTATATTTTTTATTACCTTAATTTAATTACACTGAGTGTTAGCCTTCGGTTAGGCTAAATGCATTTACATTCAAGAGAAGAACACAGGAATATCAACACTCACTCACTTTTTGCGAATGTCATAAAAAATCAGAAAGGCAGTCCACAGTACAGAACTTCTGAGAGTCATCCTCCCACCTCTGTATCAGATTGAGCAAAGTGAGGCAGAATGAATAATTAATGCAATGCTTATAAAAAACAAATCGGTAAACAATTCCTGGAGAGCATGCCAAATTAAGTTTGCTGCACTATTCCCAAAGTCTATAATGCTGCTTGTTTCACATGAAGTCATCTTTCAGTCTGACGGCTGGGTTTTGAATGTCACATTTGACCTTCCCTTTTCCCTTCGGAGGATGAAGTTTTAATTTAGGTTTCGCACACTCTTCATCATTTGCTTATTCATTATTTTATTTATAACTCATCTTATTATAAAAATATTCCAAACAAATGCATATATTATTGCCTGATACAAATGCATTGATGAAAATGAACATGAAGGTAACATAAGAGAAAAGTAAAGGTGCTGTCCCAGAAAAGAGGCTATAAGTGGGCCAGATTATTGTATCAGAACTTTCTAGCAGCTGAAGTCAGAAAAGAAACAAGACAAATCACAAATTTCAGAGAGTCTAGTTGCCTAGATGAATTACAGGCATTTTAGATGAAAAGAAAAAAAAAAGAAAGAAAAATTCATCATGTGATCTTGATGAAGAGAAATAATGTGATGTTGTAGACTGTCTCTTATGATGAAATAAATAGTATGATGCATATATTTGTTTCTGAAAGTGCTCAATGTAACTCTACAAGACACCAAATAATAATTAAAGCAATTCTGCAGAACAGCCTAGTATGGAGCTCTCAAGTCATTTGGTTCAATCCCAAATCACTAATTTCTAGGGGAGTGAAAGAACTGTATATCATTTCATAATTGTTCATCATCATTGCTCCTTGAATCTGAGCCTTACTGGGAGGTTAACTGCAGGAAGTTAAACAGGTAGAGGATTGTAGTGAAGTGCACATTTCTGGTTCAAGGCAAATCAAAACCATCAGAGGATAAGGATGAGGTCCTCCTATGAAATTAAGAAACCCAAACAAGAGATCTCCTTGAATAAAAAACCACCTCATTTCTGTGTGGATGAAATGCCAAGAAGCATAGTCAAAGGTTTGCTCAGAAAATCCCTCTGAGTTCATCACATCAAATACATTAATAGATGATACACATTTGTCTGCACTAGAGAGCAAGACTAGGCATATCGAATATTGACCATGGCCATCAAAAGGGAAAAGTAAGAATAAGGAGGAAAAAATAAAGCTCTTCAAGATAACAGGTTTAAAAAATGTGTCTTACAGGTAAATGCTAAGATAGATAAATTGAGAAGTGTGCATACATCAACCTCCTATAGCATCATCTATAAGCCAATAATGGATTCAGTGTAGTCTGTCCACCATGATAATTTGGGTTTCAGAGCTGTTGGTTTTAAATCCTTTTTTCTTTCATCAAACATAGAATAAAACTTACTGCCTCGTGGCCAGTACCTCATGACTGTATATATGCCCACTGCTCAGAAAATAATTTGCTATTTGTTGTGCTATCTTGTTTTCTTAGATTTTGTATTTTATATTTGCTTAACTGCACCATTTGTTGCCTTTTTTAAAAAGATTTATTTATTTTTTTTTAGAGAGATAGAGCGAGCATGAGTACATGTGTGTGTTGGGGGTGTGTGGGCATGGACAGAAGGAGAGGGAGAGGGGAATCTTAAGCAGATTCCCTGCTAAGCATGGAGCCCAACGTGGGGCTAGATCCCAGGACCCTGAGATCATGACCTGAGCTGAAATCAAGAGTCATATATTTAACCATCTGAGCCACCCACATGCCCCTTATTGTTTTTGTTTTTAGTTAGAATCTCCTTTACATATAATGGTCAGTAATGAAACTTACATCTTTCAACTCTGAACCTTCCAAAAACTCCACTGTAATCCCAATCATCTTTTTCTAGAAAAGTCTATTTCATTAAATAGGATCAGTGATTGTATAAGGGTGAAGGGGAGCAGCTTTAAATTTTGTTTTTCTGTCTATACCCTGAAAGCCAAAGATCTCTGGATTCCATATTTTGGAACAGTACAATGGTTTTCAGACTTAAACAAGCAAACAAAACCTGAAACATTGTTTTAGTTTCAGGTTTTGATCTTTCTCTGTGGATCCTGAAGAACAATTTTAAGTTTTGTAGAATTTCTTGCCTTTTTTCTGGGAGAAAGGAAGCATTCATTAAAGCTTCATGATATATTTTGTTTCCAAACACACACTTCTATACTTTGAGCCAAAAAATAATTTGATAAAGATTCTTATCACATCTGTAAAATGACAAGGTGAAGTGTAAATTGAGTTAATGATAGCTTACTTCTATTTCACATATTTATCATTGCAAAAAAAATTTCAATCATTATCTAGTTTCCTCTCTATCAAACATTAATGTGAATGTCGTGCATAAGAAATTAGGCAGAAATAGAACTTTTCCATTACAGCTGCCTGAGAAAGGTTTGAAATTGATATTTCTACGAAAAGAAATAAGCAGGATAGAGAAAATAAACAGAAACAAACTTCTTCAGGGCCTTTGAAAGAGGGAAAATGTCATATTGCAAATCAATTCATGACCATCCAAATATGCATTCTATTTTATAAATCTATAGACAGCATAAGTCAGTTAAAAGGAATTGTAAAATTCCTTGTGGAAAGACCCATTTACACCCACACATAAACACACCTAAATGGCACAGAATCACAAAAATCTCAGGAGCTGAGAAGTCAATTTAGGGAGTCAAAAAGTGATCACCTTCTGGTTAATACATATTTGAAAAAAGTATTTTATTTTAGCTGTCTGCTCTTATATACCAAACACTAATATGTAAGGATTTTTGGTCAAAAAAAAAAAAAAAAAGCTTGCAATGCTTTCAACATATTATTCCCAAAAGCTGTGCAAGAAAGCAATTTGTTTAGGTAAATGCAAATGCAGGACCCAATAATGAAAATTAAATAAAGAAGGAGTGAGGAATGTAACAGCAGAGGTTATGGGTTTGTACCTTAGCTGTTTTTAAACAGAGACCTGTTCCTATTTATTTTTTTAAGGAATCATTTAAGTAATATAATTTTTAACACGTAGGCATGAAGAAAATTGGTTAAAAAGGAGAGAAAATGAAAATGAGTGTATTTGGGTTGCTCCTAATACATATTGTAAATCCTTTCTCTAAGATTACTTTTCCTGAGATTCATAATATCCATTCAACATTGTTAAAGATATAATTTATTGTTTCCACAATATTATTGAGGAAATAAACAAATATGTAGGGAACTTATTTCAAAATTAAGACATATTAGTGGTTTTTTCGACTCACCTTAAAATTCAAATATTATTTCTTGGACACGGATCATGTGATAGCCATGCTTATATTCCAAATCTTTATTGTTACCCCAAAGTAGAAGGTAGTTATTCCTTAAGTAGCCATTTTGGTAATGTGAAAATTGAGGCCAGCTTTCATACACAAAAATCAAGTCAATAGAAAACAGTCTTGTGTTTAACTCAGCTAGGGAAAATATATTCTGTGAACTCACTGTCCAAGTTAATTGCCAGCATGGTCTATATTTGTATAAATGCCAACCCTTCCTTCGTTTGATTTTATGTACAGAACAATAGCATCACCCAGCAGGACAATTTTAATGTGTCATCAAAAGAAAAGGTAAATCCACTTAAACTTTAAAATCAATCATATTCCTTTAGGGTAATACGCAGCCAGTACCTAAAGGAATACAAGAACTGTGTTGCGAGTAGTAGTTTTGAAATTAAAATTCTCAGTTTACTACATTTCTTTTAGAACTTTCCCTAATTCTATTCTTCAGGCTCTCAGTGTACGTTAATTTGCATAGCTATATTAAAGTGAGCCTATGTGCTGGGAAACAAAACCAAATTCAAAAGTCTTAATTAAAGGCTTAAGGAACCTGAGTGAAATTTTAGATATTAGAAGTCTGACCTATGCTGGCCTATTATTTTTTGATTTACTTGATTTATAAGACTCAATTTTTACTTGGAAACCCCTAGGGAATGATTACAGATTAAGATATTTTGAATCAGTGAAATGAAACCATTAAGAATAACAGCGATCTGAATTAATAATGCCCTTAGTGGACCACACAATGAAGACTAACATTCTTTTTATTGTGAAATATATTGGAAAAACTTTCCACCAGCATTTCCCATTTCTTGGATATATTTATTTAAGTCTGTCAGGTTTTCCCTCTAGAGCAGTGATACCAAACCAGGAATAATTTTTCTCCTCCAAAGGACATTTGACAATGTCTGGAGACATTTTTGTTTGTTTCTACTTGGGAGTGAGGGAGCTGCCACTTGCTTTTATTGGGTAGAGATCAGGAGTGTTGCTAAACGTGCTACCATGATCAGGACAGCTCCCCAAAACAAAAACTAACCAGCCCAGGATATTAATAGTATTGAGATCGACCAGTTCTAAAATAGAGATTATTTACACAAATCTCGTGTAGATTTAGTGTAGCTGCTTTGGAAATCTTGCTCCAAATAAATAAATAAGTCAATCATATATTCTCAAGACAGAGACAATGAGCCATGATAATATTTTGCTGTCAGTCATGAATGCAGCTTTCAATAACTCTTCCCTTGCCCAGGATTTTCCTGAGATCATGTCCACCTGAAACACAAGCAGACACTTATGGGCCTGAGTTAAATGATCACACAAATACTTAATTGCAAGCTGTAAAAAATATGAATGAGAGGATCACTGTATTATGAGCTCATTTAAAGGGAGAAAATGACAAGGTTCAAGAAGCTTCAAGAACTTTCTCTGAGTAAAAAATTGTTGAGTTGTAGAACATAGACCTAGACATACATGCAAGTTCAAAGTTGGAAAGGAGTGTATTTTTACCGAAAATTTAGCTTTTTTATTAATACCTTTTGTTTCACTGTGTGTGCAATAATCTTTTTCTAGTCACTTTTTCTAGGTAATGGGAAAAATAAACCATTTCTTAGCTTAAATTGCAATGCATAAATGGTTATGTAACCAATAGATATCTCCCCCAAGATAAAATTTCAATGTTATTTTTGATGACATACAGAAATGATGTAGAATGTTCTCATCATCCCCAGAAGAACTGTGAACAAAGGAGCAGAATAGGGAATTTCTGCCCCCTCTCCTCAAATTATTAAATAAAAATATTTCTCTTTGCCTAAATCTTTATTGACTCACCCTGTTCTGCTTCTGGGAAAGTCCTCTCTCATCTCTGTAATATTTTTCTTCTACTTTTCACTTCCATCCTTGGCCAAAGAACATAGGGAATTAGAGAATGTCAGATTCAGGAAGGATTCCCATTTTGATATAAATTAAGCAAGGTGAGACACAGAAGGATCCTCATTATTTGATAAATCTAGTCAAAATATATGCTGTCGTGAAGCATGTTGGTCCTGCTGAAGGGTAACTGTTTTTAGCACACTAAACCTTTTCAAAACATTATATATAACCTGATATTTTGTAGGAGTTCAGAAGCCATTTAAGAATATGGTTTAAGAATGAGTCAAGTACGAGTTTCTCAAATGTAATCTGCTCAGTGAAATTAGGTAGAGAGCAAGCACCATGTTCTGATGAATTTTTGATTATCCTGAAAGTTTTTTAGAGAATGCTGCCTTTGCTCAGCGAAGAATTAAGATGACGAGGGCCCAGAATATCTATCCTACATTCCCAAGCTCAAGAATTTGTAGAGTATCCTGATCATGTTGTCTACGTGTGTATTTATGGAATACTTGGGGATATATCCTCCATTTACAGATTGTTGTAATACTTCTTGTGGAGAATCTGGATTATAGCCTCTATGTATGTACATACTAATCTGCCAAGATCACTGGAACCACATTTTTCCAAAAGGAGACCCTCCCCTCCAAGACTATGATAGATATTCTGTGCTTGCTCTTCCAGATCCACTCTCCTTTGACCTTCAGGAGTTATATCAAAAGTTTCTCTTGCCTGCTAACTCTGTGTTGCTTTGGGTCAATGGAAAACTCCATCAGACAGAAAGACAGGAACAGAATGTGGCTTAATTATTTGTCTTCTCCATTCCCTGTCTGCTGATTCCCTGTGAGTTGTCAGTGCCTGAGTTCCTCCTCCACAGGTCTTAGCTCATTTGGGGTATCTTTCCCCTAAAGTTCTAAGTGTCTCATGGTACCCCAGATCACCCCTTCCACCTCAAGGTACATAAGTTGATGGTGACTACAGATCTTGCAACACCAAGGAGTCACCTTACGATCTGTTACTGTCCTCTTACTCTGCCACAGGCTTTTAAAGAGCATCTTCATCAAACACTCTTCTGTCACGTCTTGTGAGTGTGCCATCTGCTTTCTGCTAGGACACCGACCTAGACAGTTTAATGCAACTGGGCTGAAACATCTCTTGATAGCACAATGGAACCATAAAGATAAAGTAAATGTGCCATTTAATAATGCATTTCAGACATTTTCCATTTACACAAAATCATTCCACCTAGCTTTTCCTTAAAATGTCATATTAATAATGTGACATATCTGTTGTTTTTTGACATTTATTTGCTTATTTTTCAGTTGACTACCAGAACAGGTGCACTATAATGAATGTATTTGATAAATAAATATTGATACCCCTCCCCTGCATGATTCTATACTATGAAAGATGCCAGAAAAATGTAAGCCTTGCCTTGCAAGGCTTTCAGCTTAAATAAAAGAGATATATATTGATGAATATGGAGTTATTAATTAAGCATTAATTGCTTAAGAAATTTAACTGTTATTATTATTGTTGCTAGTACTTCATTGCACATAATTATTTGTGGCTCATAAAGGAAACTGTATCATTCCATCTTCTTTTTTTTTAATTTTTTTAAGATTTTATTTATTTATTTGACAGACAGAGATCACAAATGGGCAGAGAGGCAAGCAGAGAGAGAGGAGGAAGCAGGCTCCCCACTAAGCAGAGAGCCCAATGTGAGGCTCGATCCCAGGACCCTGAGATCATGACCTGAGCTGAAGGCAGAGGCTTAACCCACTGAGCCATCCAGGCGCCCCTCATTCCATCTTCTTAATGTCTTAGTCTGCTCAGGGTGTTATAATAAAATACCACAGACTGGATGGCTTAAGTAACAAACTTATTTTTCACAATTCTTGGGAATGGAAATTCTAAGATCAAGGTGCCAGCAGATTGTGTCTCGTGAGAAACTGTTTCATGGCTTGCAGATGGCTGCCTTCCTATCCCCTCACAGGAGGGAGAGAGCAGGCTCTGGTCTCTTCCTCTTCTTATGAGGGCACTAATGGCATTATGAGGGCTCTATCCTCCTAACTTCATCTAGACATAATTTCTTCTCAAGGAGCACATCTTCAAATACCATCATATTGAGGATTAGGGTTTCAACATATGAGATTTAGAAGATAGAAACATTCAGTCCATAACACTTAGCAATTCTAAGCGGTAGCTACTATCAACATTGTGCCCATTTTAGGGATGAGACAATATTAAGATGAGAGAAAATAAATGATATTCTCAGGTTCCCATCATGACAAGCCAAGATCATTGACTTTTTGTGGCAGTTTTTATTCTACAATAGACTAAATTTCTCAAAAATGTTACAAAATACATATTATAAATGTAAATTCTCAGAAAGTTATTCATTAATAAGATTAAAGTCTCTGAATATCTGAAGTTCAGAAAAAACTATATATCTATCTATATATCTATCTATCTATATATATATTTATATATATGAATGATCTCAACTTAGCTCCATTAAATCAATTTGAGGCAACAAGTTCATAGAAAACCCTTGCTATACTAAATAAAATCATGTTTAAAAGGTAAATGTACATCAAGAAAGATATGGTTCATTTGAAATGGATACTAAATTTGTGTCAGAGAGGTTCTATTCATTATATACTGTAAATGTTCTTTTTGTTTTGTATAACCTAAAGAGGCTCTTCACAGCTCAGAAATGGGAACTCCATTTTAGAAAGTGTTTCATTTTCACAAAAGCTAATTTAAGGGGAAAAGTTGTGAAGCCATTTGGGAATAAAATAACTTTGAATAAGAAAGTTTAATCCTAGCTTCTTGGAAGTTCTACTGATATGATGCATTAGGATAATAAATGTCATCCAAGGAATAGATGCTGCTTATTTAATCAGTTAAAAAGTTTTCAAGTTGTGAATCATTTTCTTATTTTAGTTCCTGAATCACTCATGTGTTCAAGAAACACATATTGTGCCCCTGTTCTGTGGCAGGCTCTGCTATAGGTTCTCAGAGAGGGATGTTGGTTTACTTCAGCCAGAGAAAGTTCAGGAAGACATGGATCAACCCATAGAACTATGTCAACAAAAGAAACCAACATATTTTAATAATCTTTTAAAGATTATTTTTTTATTTGACAGAGAGACATAGTGAGAGAAGGAACACAAGCAGGGAGAGTAGGAGTGGGAGAAGCAGGCTTCTTTGGAACAGGAAGCCCAATGCAGGGCTCGATCCCAGACCCTTGGATCATGACCTGAGCCAAAGGCAGATGCTTAATGACTGAGCTACCCAGCCTCCCTTTAATAATTTTTTTAAAAAATGTTTCATCTGGATCAATATGAAAAATCTGAAATAGATAAAAGAAATGAGTTCATATCATTAAATCCTTTGTCTCACGTCCTGGTTCCATATTCAAAATAACGAAAAATCTACACCCATGAGGTTATTATACTAGCATAATATACAGTAATTTAATACAAAGTTTTCCTCATTATCAATTAGTTTCTTTTTTTTTAAGATTTTATTTATTTAGTTGAGAGAGAGAGCACAAAAAGGGGGATGGTCAGGGGCAGAAGCAGATTCCTCACTGAGCAAGGAGCCTGATGCAGGGCTTGATCCTGGGACTCCTGGATCATGACACGATCCAAAGGCAGACGCTTAACTGACTGAGCCACACAGGTGTCCCTCAATTAATTTCTAAACTCAGTAACTTATTGTGACTATAAGCACCTTAGTAATATCTTGCAACTTATTGGTAAGACCTCTTTTTTTCTTTTTTTAAGATTTATTTATTTGAGAGAGAGAGAGAATGCTCATGAGCAGGGGTACAGAGGAAGAGAGAGTGAGAGAATTCCAAGTGAACTCCCCTCTGAGTTTAAAGCCCCATGTGGGACTCAATCCCAGGACCCTGAGATCATGACCTGAGCTGAAACCAAGAGTCGGATGCTTAACCAACTGAACCACCCAGGTGACCCCGAGAAATTCTTTAAAATCATAGTGAAATAAGTCAAGCAGATAAAGTCAACTATCAAATGGTTTTACTTACTTGTGGAGCATAAGGAATAACGTGGAGGGCATTGGGAGATGGAGAGGAGAAGTGAGTTGGGAGGAATCAGAGAGGGAGACAAACCATGAGAGTCTGTGGACTCTGAGAAACAAACTGACCCTTTTGGAGGGGAGGGGGTCGGGGTTGGGTGAGCCTGGTGGTGGGTATTAAGGAGGGCACGTATTGCATGGAGCACTGGGTGTGGTACATAAACAATGAATTCTGAAAAATTGAAAAACAATGACCACTGAAAAGAAATAAATAAAATAAAATAAAATAAATATATTAAAAAAGAAAGAGGAATGGTGAGTATGAAATTTTGTTAGAAATTATAGTCAATATATAAAATGACAATTGTCTTTTTAATATAAATTTTTAGAAATTATCAATTGTATATTTAAGCTCTATGTTCTCTAGGGGGAAAAAAAGTTAAAATAAAGCTCAGTCCAAAGTAAACAAAAAAAATCAAACCAGCAAATTCAATATTCTGGACTTATGTCTTCCTCTTTTTATCCTTAATGTTCACTTCTTGAACATTATTTTAGCTGGGTTGTATGCTATCCAGATTTACTCTTAAAATATTAAATAGATAGGGATATTTTTAATATTTTTACCTGTAGATTTTAAGCACCTTCTGGTAATTTTTAGTTGCCTCCAGCCATGTTCTTCTCATGTGCTAGGTTTTGCTTTCATTTTCTCCTATCTCATTACCTCTGTCCTTCCTGCTGTTACTTCTATGTTTTATTACCTGGTAATCAAATACTCTCTCTCTCAATATTCCACCACTCACAGTATTTTGAATAGACGAAATGTGAATATTTATGCATAGTTAACCTCCTACAGCAGGTAAGGATTGATTTTGTATATAACCTTACAAAGTTTTATTATATATTTAGATTTACTCAGAAGAATTCTGGACTATATTTCAAAGCCAATACACAGTAAAAATTTAATTGACTAATATAATGAAAATATGGCAGGACCAGAATAGCTTTATAGTTTCAATCAATGAAAAGTTAATTCCTGCTGCTTTCTACATTTTCTTATGCTTTGAGGGTTTTTCATTGGTCTATTTAGCTTACAGTGTCCAGACACTGAGCCAGGCCTTGGGGCTACCCTGGTTCAAAATCGACACAATTCCTGACTCTAAGGATGGTGGTGGATAATGCTACATGGGAGTGAAAAAAAAAAAAAAACGCATAAATATGAAGAGTTAATGTTATGAAAAAAACAAATTCATAGAAACTGAACAAGTAAATTATTGAGGGGGAGATATTAATATAGATATTACATGGCCAAAGAGTACAACACAAGGTGGCACCCTATGGGAGGCCATGAGTCAGATGTGAAGGGAAAAAGAAAGAACCCTCTGGAAAGGGCTAGGCCCCAGAGCAAGGAAATGCTCTTGGCTTGTTTGAACATCTGAAGAAAGGCCAGCGTGGCAGAAGAGAGGCCTGAGGTCAGCAAGGACCTACTCATGCTAAAGCGGACCCCTCCAACAAGTTTGTGTGCCTCTAGAGGTCCATGAAGACTTCCCAAGGGGCATCACTAGATGTAAAGGAATCTCTTTCAGATTCTCCACTTCTATTCTTTACTCTTTCCTAAAATTGATCCCACTGAGAATGCACCTGTGCTCTGCAAGTTCTCCTTTCCCACCTCTCCCATGCTTGTCCTTTTCCCACTTAGTGAAAGAAATACATCTGCCACCCACTTTGACTCTTGGTGCAGTGCCCCAGGGCAGAAGTTAATGCACTGCTCCTGAGAGAGAGCCCTGAAAGAGCAGAACCACCAAGACCAAAGCCAGTTTTGTTTTGTTTTATCCAGCGAGATATTTATGACCATGTCCCCCCATCACCCCCTCTCACATCTATCATGTCTTACATCTATCACATCTATCTCTGTCCATCTATCATCTTCTGTCTATCCATCCATTCCATCCATCCAGTCATTATTCCATCTTTATCTAATTTAGATCTAGAACTCAGAAGTCATCTCTTAGGGAGACCATATTGTGTCTGTGTTTTAAGTAAATCATAACTTTTTTTTTTAACAGAAATTATTTTTGGCTGATTGGTTTGACAAGTAGGACAAGTGTTAAAAATTAGTGGTAACCTAGATATGTTCCGAAAAGTGAAAAAAAATGTCTTAAGTTCCAATGATTCGATGAAAATAGATAAAGCACAAATACAATAATAATAAACAATAAATTCCATGTTTTAAGACTGTTTTTACTTACATTCAAAATTTTAAATACTGACTTAAAATATTTAAGAAGAAGACCTAGTTTTCTACATTATTTTAGGGACAAGTCAGGAAAAAATGCTGAAAGACGATTGTCCTCAGAGCAAGGAGATGGGGTTTTATACTCAGTTCAACAGAAAGCAGTTGAAGAGTTTTAGAGAAGAGAATGTTACAATATAAGTGCTTTGCACAGAGTAGGATTACAGCAGATCACTGTGGTATTAGATTGTGTTCTCTCCCGTTCCTTCTTCTGACTCCAGAACAAAAATAAAAGCACAGCATAGATTGCCATCATTTTGAAAAATATCAGTGGTGCAAAAATCAGCATCTCATTCTCCTGAACACTGCCATAAAATGGCAGCAGAAAATGTAAATAACAATATGCAAGCTTGACCAGTATGTTAGATGTGATTAGTCATTCATTTTTTTCTCTATTTCCACCACAGACCCAAACACCTCACTGAACTGGGATGGAAACATGTTTTAATGTTGGTCTGCTTTGGGGTGTGTTGGCTTCTGTGAACAATGAACAGCAGAAGCACCCAGCAGAACACCCTTGGCTACCCTACATTAAAATCCAATCTTCATTGTTGAAGCATTTAAGTATTTAGGTGTGTACACAAAAACATGCCAAATGATATAATGACAATAAGATGTCTAAAATCTTAATTATGTTAAATATAATGAGAAAAATGTCAAATGTATGTGGTTTGGAGGAAAATAAATATCATTACTTTTTCTGGGAAGAACTGTGTCATATATAATGTCAGCTTAAAAATGTAGTATTTATACATTTATACACACGTGTAAACACATAAAGGTTCTGTGTTATTAGTAAACCATTTTCTGTGAACATATAAGTGCTACCCTCCTTTTATTATCCCGCTGACTGCCATTATGTCTATTTATTTACAAGGCTGCAAACCAGGAACACTGGGTTTACAAATATTAAACTCAGTGATATTTAAGACTTGAAATCTTAATCGACTTTGGCTTTCTTATTGAAAAGTGCAAACAGGGCACTTACAAGTGATTTAGTCCCAATAAGATGAATTACTATCCAAAGAAGTGTTTATTCCTTTGTCTCCACACAGTTGCAACTGCTATCCTACTGCTTTTGTTATTAACTAGTTCTTTCCTTTCAGATTCTTTCTGCTCCTCCCTCCCTCCTTCCCTCTCTCAGTATTTGTGGAAGACGTTTAGGGGGTGTTAGCCTCTATTTTTTGAGTAAACATAAGGATACTAACAGACTCCTCATATGAGTTACCTGTTGCATTAAATTAGGTATTAAGTATATATATATATATATATATATATATATATATATATATATATAAACATGGTTCCCTCGAGCTCTCACTTGGAGTTGTTAATGGCAAAATAATAAGCTAGCACTTTCTAAGTGTATATTCTGTGCCCAGGACTGTACTAGACTGCTTGTGTGTTTGCTTGACAAAGCCAACATTGACTAGATTTGTAGTCCATGGGGGCCTTTTACAGAGGTGACAGTAATATTTCATTTCATCAAAATTATTTTTCAGTCTGTTCTGGAGTATACAAGTGTTGATTTGGGGTACGTCATGATCTTTTTTTTTTGGTCATGGATTTTTAAGGGACAGACTGAGTTAAACTCACACAGGTCCAGCTCCCAAGCCTACGGTGGTGGCGTTCGTTTTTACTGCTTTTGTTCACTTTACATGATGTTGACAGTCAACAGTACCCTAAGACAGCAGTACTGAGACATGAACTAGCCATCTTGTTCTCCAGAGAATCTGCTAACGTTCTGTAGGAGGAGTTAATGCTAACAACTAGACAGGCTGGTTGGTGTACATAAAAATGTACTGTTGCACAGTGCCTATAACATAGTGAGCATTCAAGAATTGTTGAGTGACTGGATGAATGAAGGCATGATTTCATTATATCAAGTTTAAATTTGGTCACTAAAGAGTTTGCACTTAAACTTTTACAATGACTGTGAATCTTATTCATAAGGAAATGACTTATTCCAATATTTAAATAGACCCTGTTTCCTGTGCACTGGAGAAAAACAGACTCTTCCTAAATAGTTGCACATTATTATCCTACCTTTCCAGCAGAGAGGAAGGTGTACACATGTGTGCCATTAATTACTTCAACCCAAATTCTCACATGACAATGTACCAAGCAAGAAGGAATTAGAAGGAATTTCTCTTCACATTTCTTGCTTTGGAAGCTTTCCCAGAAGTACCAGCAGATATCCCCCTGTGTCTTGCTGGTCAACACTGGTCCTATAGCACTCCCTAGAACAATTCTTTCTCATGTGGGGATGGAGTCACCACGATTGGCTTAAACAGGTTTTCCAGCTGGGAATAATTTTGCACATGCTTTCCCAGGACATTTGGAAATGTGTAGAGACATTTTTGGATGTCATACAAATGGGGGATGGGAGCTACAGGTATCTAGTGAGCAGAAGCCAGAGATGCTGGTAAATGGCCTGTAATACAAAGGACAACCCCACAGAATAAGGAATTATCCTGTCTAAAATGTCAATAACCAAGGTTGAGAAATCCTATCTTAAATCAAACAATATTCATCCCTTGAGCCTGGACACACTGAGTCAGAACAAAATTTGAGTTCTTTCCACAAAAGAGAAAGTAGAAATGCCAATTAGGAGTGCAATCAATAGTGTCTCCCAGTAGTTATGAGTACTGACTACATATTTTCACTTGAAAAATAGCCATCACCTGTAAATTTTGTGTATGTATAACTTAGAAAACATAAATAAAGAATAAATTAATGAGAAAAGCACAATTTTTTTCCCGATATTCAGACTACCAAAAGATTTAACTGTGTTCAATGATGCTTTAGTTAGAAGGCAGGGCAGTTACCCCAATAAATGCCCCCTCTCCAATCATTTCAAGGTTTCATTCATTTAAATCAACTATTTTCTTATGACAGTTTGAATTCTATATATTTTGCTTTTCCTAAGTTGTCCTAAGGACACTTACATCTCTTTCAAGTCTTTCAAAAAATAGTCTTGTATCATGCTTAAGCATAAAGAATGTGCTTTAATTTAAATATTATTAAGAGAAGATATGTGCTATGGTGAGTGCTGTGAAGTGTGTAAACTTGGCGATTCACAAACCTGTACCCCTGGGGCTAATAATACATTATATGTTTATAAAAAAATTTTTTAATTTAAAAAACCTAAGAAAAAGAAAAAAATATTATTAAGGTTTATTAAACATGGGGGCTAGCTCTAGCAAAACCATGAAGTAGTAGATATTTTGCCCACCCTACATACTCTGCCAAAACTCTTCCTTTGTTTAACTGCCATATATATTATTATATTAATTTCTTTCATCAGTGTTTTATAGTTTTCTGAGTGTACATCTTTCATCTCTGTGGTTAGGTTCATTCCTAGGCAAATTATTATTAAATTAATATATTATAAATATATATTAAAGTTAAAATTGAATATAAATAATTTTAAAAACTGAAACATATTATGCTTTTAATATATGGCAAGTGCTTTAGACTTTCACAAGAGCACAGCAAGGTAGATTTTCATTACTTCCATTCATAGATGTGCTCATAGAAACTCAGAGTGAAGGCAGTTTCCATAGTCATATCTCAAGTTGTGCAGAGCTAGGGCTTAACCCAGTCCTTTTCTCAAGTCAGAAGTCTTGCCAAACTGCCAGTGACACACAGGTGCTTTGGAATGGAATTCAAAGTGGAAAGAACAGGAAAAATCACTTTCATAACATCATCTCCATAAAGGCTGGCTAGCTTGCTGACATAAAAATGTTTTATTAAACACATAACGTCTACAATTATAGACAATGAGAATGTTTTTTTCTTGGTACTTGAGCCAGGGGCTGCATGGAATCATATTAAGCATCCTAAACAAACAAAAAACATCTTTTAAATTATATTCCTGAATACTTACTATTTTAGAATACTTGCTATAGTTTCACTAGCATAGACTCTAGTGGCTAATACTTGATTTTGCCTAAAATAAAACTTTTGGTGGGGGGCACCTTGGTGGCTATAGTTGCTGAAGGACAGTATGTCATCAACATGCCTCCTTTTGTCTAATGGTTTTGCAGACAGACATCAACCATGGTATAACTTCACCCTCATAGTCCACAATGTAAAAATGTGTTGCAAATATTAAAATCCTGGATAAATCATTTCTATCAGTCTCTCCATATCTTGAGCTTCAGAATAAATACTACGTAACTTATAGGAAAACATTGCATGCATGGTGCTGCTATATAGCCATATACCTTTTACTCAGATTCACTAATAGTTACATTTTGCCACATTCAACATATTGTTTATTATCTATGTGTATATCATGCCTCTTTAATCCCAAATATTATACTGTTATTTATTAAAGAGCACGGATATTCACTTAATCATAATACATTTTAAAAATCAGATACTTTAATGTTGATATAACGTTATCCGATCTGCAGACCTTATTTGAATTTCCCTAATTATCCCAATAATACCATTTACAGTGATATTTCTTTAGTCTATGGTCTCAATGAGGACCTTCCTTGCAGAGGGCCACCACATCTCTTAGTCTTCCTAAATCTATAATGGTACCTCAGCCTTTTCGATCATTCATCCCAGTTATAGTCTTAAAGACTATAATCAGCTATTTTGTAGAATATTCTTCTATATGTTATATAATAAATTCTTTGAGTCTGTGTTTAGTAGCCAATAGTGGTTAATGCAATAGATTTCAAAATCCCATTACCTCATTTGAATCTTGGCTTTACCACCTCCTAGCTTTGTCAATTTGAACGGTTACTCAATCTCTCTAGGCTTTAGGTATCCCTCATACATAAAATAGCAATAATAATCATAGTAACTACCACGTAGGATTACTGGAAGGATGTAATAAGTGAAGATATGCCAAGCACCTAAAACAATATTTAACTCTCGGAAAGTCCTATATGTATTTATTGTTGTTGTTGGTATTATTATTAATGCCTCGTGTCACTTGATATAGAGCTTCTAAATGATAACTGAAATAATACAAAAGCCATCCATATTTGGGATAGGAGGTGTCTGGGTTCTGCCAATGCAGACTTCTAATAATGCCTACTTCCAACGAATGAAATCACTCTTATAGAAAGAAAATTAGCTGGCTTCTTTATTTATGATTTCATAGTAGGCATGAGAAAAACAGTATTCTCTAGCTACACATCATTGGAATAAATAGAGCTAGTAGTTATTATTTTAGCTACCTAAAATTACTACACCCAGATTAAAAGCTTCATGTGAAAATGGGTATAATATATAATACAACATGCCTTGTAATGACTAGTTGCAAGGAGCCTACTATATGCCTGAATTTACACATAGAAAAAATCTAATTCTCATTGAACTGAATATTTTGTTTCCTTTAGTTATTTAGACATAAACTTTCTATAATTCCAATTCAATTTTCTGTATCATGCAGTACACAAGGTCAAGGGGAATTCTATAAGGAAAGAATATTAGCCTTCACTTTCTTTCAGTTTAGAGAAATTTGCACATAGGTCATTTCTGCCCTCCTCAGACCTCCCCAAATGACCAAAGTCAACTGAAGATTATTTTCACCTCGGGGAGAGTGAGTTCCTTGGATGTAAGTTAGAGCAAGTGTAGATACTAAGGATGCCTGTACATTTCAGCAAGCCTAAAGGGATAAAAACAAGTTTATTACACGTCATCAAAGTTCATCATAATTCTCAATAATCCTTCTCTAAATCTTCTTAAGCACTGAGTTTGAGAAGTCATCTTTTATTGAAAAGGTCTGTTGAAGGCCAGCATGTTTCTTTGGGGTGTTTTTGGACAGGTGTTCAGTCTGCTACTTTATAGTATTATTTCCTCCAAGTGCCTACAAATTAAATTACTTTTTAAAATGATTCATCACTGCATCTTTTGGGAGATAACAGCTATGCTAGTAGGTCTGTGGTTCCCAATTATTTCAATAAAGATGTCAAAAAGATGGCTCCATATTGCTTTTTCTCAATACTTTTGAATCTCCCCACTTTCCAATAATATTCCTTAACAGAATTTTTAACAGAATAATTATTTAACAGAATAAATATTTAACAGAATAATTCCTTAACAGAATTTTTCAGGAAGCAGTTTCTTGAACACCTTACCAATTGTTCAAGATTTTTAGGCTTAAAGAATTCAATTCCATCTAATTTAACAAAGTAACCATTAGTTTATTTTTTCTAATTATTAATCCTTAGCTTAGATTTCAACTAATTAGATGAGAGCTATTTTAGTTTGAATGTATTAGTTTGAATGTGTTAGAATGGGTTGACTTTGGTCACTACATAAACATTTGCCAGTGTTATGAGTATAGTTTTATCTTATTTGCAGTCATGTTTGGTAACATAATCATACACATTAATGACAATAGAGATCTGTGAGAAAATTTTCTTATGTTTCTGTTGCAATAACCATTATAAAACCTCATAAAAAACTGATAATTGACTTAATATTTTATGGAGTAATAAAAATGAGATGAACCAGCCAATAAAATTATTTCTTTTCATTTCAAAAGTATCTAAATATCTTTAGGATGCTTAAAGATCACTACTAAATATTATATTTGCCATCTTAAGAAAGTCCCTTTCAAATATCTGTGGCTTAGTTGACTAGAAAAGACAATTCCTTTTTAAGTTGGATTTTCTATCAAAAAAGTATGTGTTTCAAAATGGGTACAGAATGTGAAATAAATTCAGATGAAGGTTCTTTTTTTTCAAATGAAATTTAATTTTATAAAAAAAAATTTAAGTGTTTCAAAAATATTCTTATTACGGAGGACACGTATTGCATGGAGCACTGGGTGTGGTGCATAAACAATGAATTCTGGAACACTGAAAAGAAATAAAATAAAATGAAAAATATATATTCTTATGTCTTCTGTGCTCTAAATTAAAAGTTTATGTAATTTGTGCATCTAGAAAGAAAATCCACCCCTCAAACCATTTTGTAGAGGCATATCTTGAGAGGTTTTTAACACTTCATTGAATAATTTATGAGCAGAGGCCACATCTGCATTAGTCAAATGAAATAAAGTGTCACTGCTAATGAAGAAGTCTTATTCAGTGCTGAAAGTCCTATATTAATTTTTGCTTAAATAAATGAGTAAATAATATCAGTTACTTGTTTATAATATACTAGAAAGGTATCATTTAATTTTCTATTATAATGATTCACATTGAATGGACATTATAAAATACAGACGCACCCTTTGCAACTTTGCTCAATCAATGAGGCACCATTTGATTTAAAAAAAACACACACACATACATTTTAGAGACTTAAAAAATATACCTTAGTTTCTAATTTGCCTCTTGTGGAAAGAGTAGGTAGAAAGTTCCTGAAGCTACCCTCTGCTGTTCAGCTTCTTTACCACAATATTGCAGATTTGGCCAGCCCTGAGAAAAACACCAGCAGAAAATATAGACGAGATAGAATGGGCCAATATGACACCAGAGGAGATGGAAACTGGTGATTGAAGAGGAGGTGGAAGGAGGAAAGAAATAGCTCACAGTAGAAAGTGGAAGATGGTGGAAAGGCAGGCTGGCATCTAGGAAATGTAGTTTTTTGAGAATTAGGGAAATAATATGTGATTATTTTTATTCAGTTTCTATGCAAATAAAATTAGAAATGAGTACAATCTTCATAAATCCATGAAGCAGTCTGTTTTTTTCCTTTGGAGGAGGGCATGATTAATAAATGTTAATGCTCTTTTAATATATATATAAAACTCTTAGAACAGTCTAGGGTATTATAAGTGCCTAATAAATGTTAACTATTATTATATTTTACAGGAACAAAGGGATCATTTGCTTGGATTTGTTTAATTTATAAATGAAGATTCTGTATCACCAATGTATTTTCTTAAATGAACAGAAGTCAGTTTTCAACAAAAGAATAATAAAATCTACATATAATTATATATTCATGTTAGTTATAACTATAACTTATTGGTTATTAACATAGAATGGAATGTAAAGTAAGAATTTAAAAATTACCACCCTTAAATATTAAATTGCTCTTCTCTTTTGAACCTGTATTTTTAAAATTTAAATTCAATTAGCCAACATATAGTACATCATTAGTTCCTGATGTAATGTTCAATGATTCATTAGTTGTGTATAAAACCCAGTGCTCATCACATCATATGCCCTCCTAAATGCCCATCACCCAGCTACCCCATCCACCCACCAGCCTCCTTTTCTGTAACCCTCACTTTGTTTTTTGGATCCAGAGTCTCTCATGGTTTTTTTCCCTTTTTGATTTCAGTTTTCCCTCCCTTCCCCTGTGATCCTCTGTGCTATTTCTTATATTCCACATGTGAGTGAAACCACATAATTGTCTTTCTCTGATTAACTTATTAGCATAATACCCTTCAGTTCAATCCACACTGATGTAATTTGTAGATATTCATCATTTCTGATGGCTTAGTAATAGTCTGTTGTATATATGGACCACATCTTCTTTATACATTCATCTGTTGAAAGACATCTTGGCTCCTTCCATAGTTGGGCTATTGTGGACATTACCACTATGAACATTGGGGTGCATGTGCCCCTTCTTTTCACTATATCTGTGTCTTTGGGGTAAATATCCAGTAGTGCGATTGCTGGGTCATGAACCCTGTGTTTTTTAATTCAAGAGCAGGTAATGGACAAAGTGAAAGTCTTTGGCATGCCAAAGCAAATGTGGGAATGATCTTCTCCTTCAGCTCCTGTCTTTCACCATTTTAATTCTCTTTTTCATACATATAGATTGTTATTATTTTTCATAATACATAATAAGTTTAAAAAAATTTAAAAACTCATAACTGTTTAATTGATTTAAATGTATGAGGTGAATTTAAATTCTCAATCATTTTTCTTTGCAATATTATCATATATTATATCTATATAATGTAATATATATTATATTTATATAATGCAATGTAATTATATATAAAAGTAATGACTATGAGAGACTATGGACTCTGAAAAACAATCTGAGGGGTTTGAAGCGGCGGGGGTTGGGAGGTTGGGGGAACCAGGTGGTGGGTATTAGAGAGGGCACGGATTGCATGGAGCACTGGGTGTGGTGCAAAAATACTGTGGTGAATACTGTTATGCTGACAATAAAAAAAAAGCTTAAAAAAATTAATGACTATAAAATACATTGAATCTACCTTGCATTATGATTTATGACACATATCTGCTACTTCTTTAACATAAGCATCCAATTATCATGTAACAACTTGAATACTGTTGTAAAGTCTAGAACATAGATTCTATGATAAAAATCTAGAAATTTTACTTCATATTTTCTCAGGGTGGCACACACCTCAGTTTTCAAGATTTATGTAGTTAACCAAAAAAGATAAAAACAGATACGAACAATTAAATTTTTATGGAACTCTGAAATTTATTTTTGACTCCTATTCCTCCATTCACGTGAATTATATTGAATTACTTTTTTATGTAAAAATAGTCAAAAGTCCCAGAAGTTACCACATTTTATTGATGCAAACTTATAGCAGGTAGATTGCTGAAATATTCATGTTATGTCCTTTGCAGGAAATCCAAGATACTATTTATTTGTCTTACTTTGTTGTGTTTTTGTTTTTGTTTTCATTTTCATTCTTGACTCTTCTGTAAAGGGGAAATAAAGGATTTTCAGGCCTATACTACGTTTCTTTTTATAAGTACACCAAATCTCATTCTTTGACCAATTGTAACTGCAGTAAACACCATACATGCTTACTGTCTCACAATTGTTTCACATGGTTAGCAGTCCTAAGGAATTTTTCATCAGAAGTAACAGCTACTCAGGGGTACCTGGGTGACTCATTTGGTTAAGTGGCTTTGATTTTGGTTTAGGTCATGATCTCAGGGTTGTGAGATCAAGCCTGGTGTCAGGCTCCATACTGGCCATGGAGCCTGCTTTAGATTTTCTGTCTCCCTCTTCCTCTGCCCACACTGCTTTCCTTAAAAAAAAAAAAAAAAAAAAAAGTAACAGCTACTCAAATGGAGTACATATATCCATTTATAATATATATAGTTATAGTTATATATTATATGTAATTAAATTATATATTAAATATGTTATATATTTTATATATACCATTATATAATCATATATAATTATATTATATATAAAATACATATATTATATATAAAAGAAGATTGTATATCTTCCAAATAATTTCAGAAGACTATTAAACATGACAAAGATAAATTAATTTGTAAAAGTATAATTTCCCCTAAATATTGTGTTAACCCTTCTGTCTTAAATTTTAACCATTTGCCTTTTCATTTTCCCTCTTAACTCACCTCTGTTTTCATCTTTGCCCGTTACCTATAACCATTTATAAACCTCTTAAGCCTATAACTTGGAGTCTATGTAAAATTTAAAACAAAAATGAAATAAAGGTAAACAAGGAATTGAATATCATTTAGTCAACAGAGAAAGTGACAAGTGCCAATCTAGTTAAAATAAATAAATAAATAAATAAATTATATCATGAAAGGCAACTTAAAAAATGTTGAAATAAAACATTTTTATTACTTAAGTTATATTTTCTGTGAAACATTGTCACATGCATTGTACCCTAAAAATAATTTGTGTAGTTGTTTTCAACATTTAATAGGATTTGTACATGTATTCAGTATAAAATATATAGCTTCCTCAGTTATTGCTCATAGCCACCTGAGGATTATATTTCATTAGAACAAAGCCTGACATTGTAGTGCTCTGCAATAAATTGTAGCTTGCAAAGAACCTGAAATATATAGGATGAGCTAAAATTATTTTCCCTTTCTTACATCTTTCTAACAATATTCCATAGATGGATAAAAAATAATTTATTTTGTATCTAGTATATTTTTCAGTTGATATTCATCTAGATTGTTTTGTTTCTTAGAGAATCTGATTTTTTTTAATCCCTGAAAGAATGCATACACATCACCACATAAGATATATTTCTTAAAAATTAGACTCGAAAGCCCTTTGCTTAAGCCATCATGCCATCTGTCTGTTCTATAGACCTTTGGGGATCCCATTCTTCTCATCCTTAGTGAATCTGGGATAAGATGATGTTATTTAACTTAACCTGCTCTTTAATTCACGGGTGGAAACTCTGGTACGTGGTAGTGGATGATTTGGGGTTTGAGCTCCCAAATATTTTGTCCCGATCAAGTAAGGAAAGAGACGAAAGTTAGTCGCACTCAGTAAGCAAATAATCAAGTTCTAAATGACCTGGGCCATTGGCATTGATCCAGGTTTAAAATGAGTTGGTTTAAAACATGGCACTATGACCTTCTGATTCTGAATTTCCAATAGGTCTCATACCTCTGAGGGTTGTAAGGCTTCTGCAATGATGGAGAGGACCTCCAGCAGCCTGACAATTGCAGCAGCATTTGATCCATTGTGACCCTGGGAACTCTAGAGTTGCTGTATGTCAAGTTACCTGGGGTGTAGCCAAGTGAATGCCACCAGCAGAAGGGTCTTGAGAAACAGAGTCCTAACACAGAGGACCCAAGGGAGAAGTGTTAGTCTGTTAGAACAGAACTCTGGACATCCCAGTCTTCTGGCTCAAGTCAACTTTTCCTGGTTCTGGGAACTCTATAGAGAGCCTCTTATGCTCTACCACGTGCTTCGTGTTTGGAGGAGTTCAGAAAGGCCCTCACAGTTCCCTGCACAGAAAGTGTAGGACTCTATCAGTGCATCTAATTGATGAGAGAAGAATAGCACACATAAAATAATGCCAACCCCACATAAGTGGAATGTAGTAGTTCTAAGAAGTGCAGATCAGTGAGGGCTGAACAGTCAAGGAACACGGGGATCAGTCAATCAATTCTCTCCATAAACACGGAAATACTTCATAGTCTGTGCTGGATTGTGTTAAACTAGGAACAGAAAAATGAGCAAAGATTCTCAGTACCTGTTCTTGCCAGTATTGCAAACAGTATTCATTCACCTGCTGTGTGCTCAAAGTAGTTCCACTTTCGGTTAAAAAAAAAAAAAAAAAAGACAACCTTAGGTTTTTACCTGAGTCCTATTTCTTTTTTAATAAAATTAGTGTCCACAATGCTGTGAGCTGTCTTAGGTGGGGAATGTGTCCTAATAATCTTTGTGTCCCCAGCAACCAGTGGAATGCCTAATATGCAGTAAGTAGTAAAAGAATATTTGCTAAGTAAATGAATCCATGTATTCTTGCACTGAGCACAGGATATGCATTTAATTAGGCATGTGATTTGGAGATAAGGGGAGACAGTTCTTCCTTAACATGCCGTGCCAATAGCTCTCCAGCCTTAGTCCAACTGAGCAAGCCTGTCTTAGCATTTCGCTCTACTCCAGACTGGGGCAGCTTTGGCACAGGAGCAAGCAGTATATACTATCCAGATGTCCTTAAATAGCCCCCTGGATTAGGCATGAATATGATACATCTG